>NC_134501.1:33518378-33568031 GCF_040206685.1 Ascaphus truei | reverse complement strand
CGTGTATACACACACATGTGTATACACACACACACGTGTATACACACACAAACATGTTGTATACACACAATATATACATACACACAATGTATACATACACACACATGTAATACACACACACACACACATGTATACACACACACACGTACACATACACACACACACATGTATACACACACACACACACACACACATACAATGTATACACACAAACATGTATACACACACACACTATCCCCAAGCACCCCCCACATCAGCACACCGTATCCCATGCCCCCCCAGCACACTGGCATTCTCGGCTCCCCGCCATTCCCAGCCCCCATCAACACCATCAGCACCCCACACATCGCCACCTTTGCACCTCCCCCATCGGCACATTCCCCACATCCCGCACCCTCACATCAGCACCAACCCCTCCAAATCAGCACACCGATACAATCACCATCAGTACAGCCACAGCAGCACTACCACCGCACATGGGCCGCGTGGACCACTCCCCACCCAAATGCCACACCCACACCACAAACATCCCGGGCAACGCCGGGGCTCTCAGCTAGTATATATATATATATAAAGAAAAAAAAGGTATCACCTAATACTGAAGAACTCGTGTGTGTGTGTGTGTGTTTGTGTGTCAAATGTATACAACAAAAGACAGGGTGCCCAATGCTACATCCAATTGACAAAACATATACTGTATGGTAAAAAGTATAAAGTGTAAATACTTCAATAATAATAATATTCTTGGTTATATAGTTAAAGGGGTTTAACTAAATAACCAAGAAAATATTAGTACTGTATTGAAGTATTTAACTTTATACGTATTACCATATACTGTATATGTTGTCAATTGTATGTAGCATTGGGCTCCCCTGTCTTTTGTTATATATATACAGACACACATTTTATACATACAAAGTCTTTGTGTACAATGTTCTGAATTGAATACATGTAATAACTACATGTTAATTGTGTGTGCTCCTTCATGCTGGCTCTTGGCTGCCTATGCAGGGAATGTTCTGTAAATACTGCAGCTCTGATCACTAAGAATCCTACTGTACTGTACGTGTCAGCAACTTGAGCCAGAACGGAACTCCTCTGTAGGATGCATTTAATTCCATTCCATTTGCCTCCACTTGTGACCCGTGTGACCTTCCCACATCTCTCGCAGGGCTAGAGCTTTCCCGGACAGTCACTTGATGATGAAGCACTTTGAAGAGAGCTGTAGGAATGGGGGATGAATGTGTGTGCTTGGGACATGACTTGCACAGAACAGCTATGACCTTTGCATTATGTGGCAGTCGTAATGAAAAACAATGTCCAAGCTAAAGGGAGGAAGAGATTTACCGGGAACTCGCGATGATTTGTGCTGAATTTGTGCCGAACAGTTGAATTTTAAAAAGATTTAAAAACAATCTGAATCGGAGAAAAGCTATTTGCATCATATAATAGAAAGATTTGTCCAATATTTATCCCTAAAACTCACCTCTTAAATCAAGCATCCCAATAGCATGTACTCATGGCTGCAGTCGCACACCCACAGTCACTCCTACCAAGCACTGCCATCTACTGCACTTATTCTCTCATACCACTTAGATTGTGAGCTCTCCGGGGCAGGGATTTCCTTTCCTATTGTCTGATTTTGTTTGCTGCACTTATTGTATTATAATTCCCTGTACTGTATTGTCTTTGTAAAGCGCTGAGTACACTGTGGGCGCTATATAAATAAAGCTATACATACATTTATGCTTGGGATCACGGGTTGAGAAAAACCAATCCATTTCATTAATAAAAAGTGGAACAGCAAATGTGTAACTGAAAAAGTCATGGTGCTGTGTCTGAGTAACAGAGTAGTGGTACTGTGTGTCTGTGAGTAACATTAGTGGTGCTGTGTGTATGTGAGTAACATTAGTGGTGCTGTGTCTGAGTAACAGAGTAGTTGTACTGTGTGTCTGTGAGTAACATTAGTGGTGCTGTGTGTATGTGAGTAACATTAGTGGTGCTGTGTCTGAGTAACAGAATAGTGGTACTGTGTGTCTGTGAGTAACATTAGTGGTGCTGTGTGTATATCAGTAACATTAGTGGTGCTGTGTCTGAGTAACAGAATAGTGGTACTGTTTGTCTGTGAGTAACACTAGTGGTGCTGTGTGTCTGTGAGTAACATTAGTGGTGCTGTGGGTCTGTGAGTAACATTAGTGGTACTGTGTGTCTGTGAGTAACATTAGTGGTACTGTGTGTATGTGAGTAACATTAGTGGTGCTGTGTCTGAGTAACAGAATAGTGGTACTGTTTGTCTGTGAGTAACACTAGTGGTGCTGTGTGTCTGTGAGTAACATTAGTGGTGCTGTGGGTCTGTGAGTAACATTAGTGGTGCTGTGGGTCTGTGAGTAACATTAGTGATGCTGTGTGTCTGTGAGTAACATTAGTGATGCTGTGTGTCTGTGAGTAACATTACTGGTACTGTGTGTCTCTGAGTAAAAGAGTAGTGGTACTGTGTGTATGTGAGTAACATTAGTGGTACTGTGTGTCTTTGAGTAACATTAGTGATGCTGTGTGTCTGTGAGTAACATTAGTGGTGCTGTGTGTCTGTGAGTAACATTAGTGGTGCTGTGTGTATGTGAGTAACATTAGTGATGCTGTGTGTCTGTGAGTAACATTACTGGTACTGTGTGTCTCTGAGTAAAAGAGTAGTGGTACTGTGTGTATGTGAGTAACATTAGTGATGCTGTGTGTCTCTGAGTAAAAGAGTAGTGGTGCTGTGTGTATGTGAGTAACATTAGTGGTACTGTGTGTCTCTGAGTAAAAGAGTAGTGGTACTGTGTGTCTGTGAGTAACATTAGTGGTGCTGTGTGTATGTGAGTAACATTAGTGGTGCTGTGTGTATGTGAGTAACATTAGTGATGCTGTGTGTCTGTGAGTAACATTAGTGATGCTGTGTGTCTGTGAGTAACATTAGTGGTGCTGTGTGTCTGTGAGTAACATTAGTGATGCTGTGTGTCTGTGAGTAACATTACTGGTACTGTGTGTCTCTGAGTAAAAGAGTAGTGGTACTGTGTGTATGTGAGTAACATTAGTGGTGCTGTGTGTCTGAGTAAAAGAGTAGTGGTACTGTGTGTATGTGAGTAACATTAGTGGTGCTGTGTGTCTGAGTAAAAGAGTAGTGGTACTGTGTGTATGTGAGTAACATTAGTGGTGCTGTGTGTCTCTGAGTAAAAGAGTAGTGGTACTGTGTGTATGTGAGTAACATTAGTGGTGCTGTGTGTCTCTGAGTAAAAGAGTAGTGGTACTGTGTGTATGTGAGTAACATTACTGGTACTGTGTGTCTCTGAGTAAAAGAGTAGTGGTACTGTGTGTATGTGAGTAACATTAGTGGTGCTGTGTGTCTCTGAGTAAAAGAGTAGTGGTACTGTGTGTATGTGCATTGATCTGCATTATGATCCGTTTGCCATTTACTGGAAACAGGAACAAATTGTGTTTTCCTTGTGAGTCATACTTGGTAAGTTCTGCCCTGGAGGCTTTGTTGTCTCCCTTTGGATCGATATAAATAAAATGACAGTACATATCACACCTTGTTAGAGTTTAGCAAAAGGTTCAACTTAAAAGGCCGTCGTGTGGCATTTAAAAAAAAAACATGCAGCCTTTGGTTACCTTTTATTAAAAACTAAGTACCTAAGCTGCAGACCATTCGTTCTCCTGTAATCGGTCGGCAAAGATCCTGCTTCCCTGGGTCACATAATGGCCGCCTTCAATCAATCCTTCAGTCAGTGTAACTCAGCAGCTACAATGTATCCTTGTAACATTGCCTAATGTTACAGTTTACAGCTCCAACTTTTGGGAACATTGGCAACAAATGATCACAAACAGGAAAGTGTTACAAAGATCTTGCACTGCTGGGGAGGTGAGCTAAACCTGCTATAGGAATCAAAGGATGCTTTAAAACTCATTAAAAATGGCATTAAGAGTTGATATTTTTTTTTAAATGCAGTAAGTATTATCTAATACCAGAGAGCTGATTTAAAAAGCAAAACAAATACATACATTTTTTATTTAAACCCACACGTACTGTAGGACATTGAAAGGATTGCTCCTAAGTACCTGTTCTATATTCTGGCTTTTGCCCATGAAATGTCTGTGTACTGACTGTATAACTCGGTTCTTTTAATGTAACCATGTAATCTTATAACTCTCAGCCCAGGACATACTTGAAAACGAGAGGTAACTCCCAATGTATTACTTCCTGGTTACACATTTTTTATAAATATATACATTTTTGAGTGTCCTTTAAATGTAGGTAACAATTTTTTTTCTTTTCATCCTCACTTTGTGTTGTATTTCTCAGCTATACCTGTGAAGCGTCAGAAAGCTGGCCTTAATGGGATACGATTAGTACACTCATTTGTTTTTTTTTATCGGTGTTAAGCAGAAGTATAAGATGATTAGTTGGTGGTATTTTTGGTTAATAACGAATACCCTAATTATAAGGAATGCGAACTCCAATACCAGCACTGGCCCTATGCAAAGCCAATGTTTCCTGGGACAACCAGTGCTAAAAGTGTTACAGGTGAATATTTAACCTAAACACGCTGGGGCTTTGTATTTTAGACACATTATAATGTAATTTAACATATTGGGTTTGCATTGGAATCGGGGTTTGGGGTGAGGCACTTGATTGGTTTGGAGGAGGGTTTGTGGCTGGCACGTGAGCTAATATTGCTCTGACCCAGGCAGGGGAATCACTTACATAATAAAGCAGGGAGAATGGGTGAGATTAACGTCCATGTTGTATGTAATTGATTATCTGATACCTTTGTTTGTTAGGGGATTGTTCTTGATCACATTTATTGTTGCAAAATTATGGGGGAGGGTTGGTTGTATCATCAGAGGAGCTCCGGGGGGTGGGGAGGGGGGGCAGTGTGTAATGATCCAGTAGTATTGGTAGGATGAGGTGGTTGGTGGGGTGCGAGTATTGGTAGGATGAGGTGGTTGGTGGGGTGCGAGTATTGGTAGGATGAGGTGGTTGGTGTGGTGCGAGTATTGGTAGGATGAGGTGGTTGGTGGGGTGCGAGTATTTGTAGGATGAGCTGGTTGGTGGGGTGCGAGTAATGGTGGGTGGGATGAGGTGCTTGGTGGGGTGCGAGTATTGGTAGGATGAGCTGGTTGGTGGGGTGCGAGTATTGGTAAGATGAGCTGGTTGGTGGGGTGCGAGTATTGGTAGGATGAGGTGGTTGGTGGGATGCGAGTATTGGTAGGATGAGGTGGTTGGTGGGGTGCGAGTATTGGTAGGATGAGGTGGTTGGTGGGGTGCAAGTATTTGTAGGATTAGGTGGTTGGTGGGGTGCGAGTATTGGTAGGATGAGGTGGTTGGTGGGGTGCGAGTATTTGTAGGATTAGGTGGTTGGTGGGGTGCGAGTATTGGTAGGATGAGGTGGTTGGTGGGGTGCGAGTAATGGTAGGATGAGCTGGTTGGTGGGGTGCGAGTATTGGTAAGATGAGCTGGTTGGTGGGGTGCGAGTATTGGTAAGATGAGCTCGTTGGTGGGGTGCGAGTAATGGTGGGTGGGATGAGGTGCTTGGTGGGGTGCGAGTAATGGTGGGGTGGGATGAGGTGCTTGGTGGGATGCGAGTATTGGTAGGATGAGGTGGTTGGTGGGGTGCGAGTATTGGTAGGATGAGGTGGTTGGTGGGGTGCAAGTATTTGTAGGATTAGGTGGTTGGTGGGGTGCGAGTATTGGTAGGATGAGGTGGTTGGTGGGGTGCGAGTATTTGTAGGATTAGGTGGTTGGTGGGGTGCGAGTATTGGTAGGATGAGGTGGTTGGTGGGGTGCGAGTATTGGTAAGATGAGCTGGTTGGTGGGGTGCGAGTATTGGTAAGATGAGCTCGTTGGTGGGGTGCGAGTAATGGTGGGTGGGATGAGGTGCTTGGTGGGGTGCGAGTATTGGTAGGATGAGCTGGTTGGTGGGGTGCGAGTATTGGTAGGATGAGCTGGTTGGTGGGGTGCGAGTAATGGTGGGTGGGATGAGGTGCTTGGTGGGGTGCGAGTATTGGTAGGATGAGCTGGTTGGTGGGGTGCGAGTATTGGTGGGATGAGGTGCTTGGTGGGGTGCGAGTATTGGTAGGATGAGCTGGTTGGTGGGGTGCGAGTATTGGTAGGATGAGCTGGTTGGTGGGGTGCGAGTAATGGTGGGTGGGATGAGGTGCTTGGTGGGGTGCGAGTATTGGTAGGATGAGCTGGTTGGTGGGGTGCGAGTATTGGTAGGATGAGCTGGTTGGTGGGGTGCGAGTAATGGTGGGTGGGATGAGGTGCTTGGTGAGGTGCGAGTATTGGTAGGATGAGCAGGTTGGTGGGGTGCGAGTATTGGTAGGATGAGTTGGTTGGTGGGGTGCGAGTAATGGTAGGATGAGTAGGTTGGTGCGGTGTGAGTAATGTGGGTGGGATGAGGTGCTTGGTGGGATGAGGTGCTTGGTGGGATGCGAGTATTGGTAGGATGAGCAGGTTGGTGGGGTGTGAGTAATGGTGGGTGGGATGAGGTGGTTGGTGGGATGCGAGTATTGGTAGGATGAGCTGGTTGGTGGGGTGCGAGTATTGGTAGGATGAGGTGCTTGGTGGGGTGCGAGTAATGGTGGGTGGGATGAGGTGCTTGGTGGGGTGCGAGTATTGGTAGGATGAGCTGGTTGGTGGGGTGCGAGTATTGGTAGGATGAGCTGGTTGGTGGGGTGCGAGTATTGGTAGGATGAGCTGGTTGGTGGGGTGCGAGTATTGGTAGGATGAGCAGGTTGGTGGGGTGCGAGTATTGGTAGGATGAGCTGGTTGGTGGGGTGCGAGTAATGGTGGGTGGGATGAGGTGCTTGGTGTGGTGCGAGTATTGGTAGGATGAGCTGGTTGGTGGGGTGCGAGTATTGGTAGGATGAGCTGGTTGGTGGGGTGCGAGTAATGGTGGGATGAGGTGCTTGGTGGGATGACAGAAGACAATAAAAGTAAAAGAAAAAAATAAAGTTCTCTCCAATTATAGCTATATATCAGAACACTTTCAGCACTTTCTGCTGGGATCACACATACTGTATTTACATCTGTCTGTCTCTATCTCACACCGCAAAATAAATCATAATAATAATTAAAAAAGTTGTCACTTAATCTGCCACAAGGACTATCTCTGGCAGCACAGGAGTTAATATAAATGGACACACATCTACTCTCCCAAGCTTATAACTCCACTTTCCTCATGGGAGGATTACCATTGTAAAGATGGATAGCATGTCTGTGATAGAGAGCCTGTGTTATTTCAGGTTAATGATACTTTGATCTCAGGAAATTACAGTATCTATCAAACCTTTTCCCGGCCACTAGAACAAAAACACACCCTCCGATCTTACACTTTCCCAAACACACCGTCCCATCTTACACTTTCCCAAACACACCCTCCCATCTTACACTTTCCCAAACACACCCTCCCATCTTACACTTTCCCAAACACACCCTCCCATCTTACACTTTCCCAAACACACCCTCCTATCTTACACTTTCCCAAACACACCCTCCCATCTTACACTTTCCCAAACACACCCTCCCATCTTACACTTTCCCAAACACACCCTCCCATCTTACACTTTCCCAAACACACCCTCCCATCTTACACTTTCCCCAAACACAACTTCCCATCTTACACTTTCCCAAACACACCCTCCCATCTTACACTTTCCCCAAACACAACTTCCCATCTTACACTTTCCCAAACACACCCTCCTATCTTACACTTTCCCCAAACACACACCCCATCTTACACTTTCCCAAACACACCCTCCCATCTTACACTTTCCCAAACACACCCTCCCATCTTACTCTTTCCCAAACACATCCTCCCATCTTACACTTTCCCCAACACACCCTCCCATCCTACACTTTCCCCAAACACACCCTCCCATCTTACACTTTCCCCAAACACACTGTAACAGGGGACTTAACCTGCTCGGAAAACTTGCCTCTAATCCAGCAGTGTGCTGGTTAATTGACCAGCACCTGGCTGATTAGAGGTGTTAGAAAAAGCCTGCCTCTGAGACAGGAAGTGAGACTCCTTAGCACACCTGTGAGCTGAACAAGGAGACAGACGTCTTGAGCCTGCCAGAAGAGACTGCACGCTGCCAGCAAGACACAGGGGAAAGTACTTCTAAACCTGGAGAACAAAGAAGCCTTCCCCTACAAGAGACAGATAAGACTTTCCTATCTAAGAATTTTTGTATATCTGCACATATCAAGATATATGTTTGGGGCTGGGAGACATGCTAATCTAAAGGGAGTTGTGGACTGCATAGGTTTAACTAGAAATACTCCCAAGTGGAACAGAAGCTTTGTTTGACCCCTTATTTGCATACGTTTGGATGTTTTCTTGTGTTAAAGAAACAGGCGCAATAAGACGTAATTAATTTCACCTTAAAACAGACTCCATTGCATACCTCTGCACATGTCCTCTTACACACACCCTCCCATCTTACACTTTCCCAAACACACCCTCTCATCTTACACATTACCAAACACACCCTCCCATCTTACACTTTCCCAAACACACCCTCCCATCTTACACTTTCCTCAAACACACCCTCCCATCTTACACTTTCCCCAAACACACCCTCCCATCTTACACTTTCCCCAAACACACCCTCCCATCTTACACTTTCCCCAAACACACCCTCCCATCTTACACTTTCCCAAACACACCCTCCCATCTTACACTTTCCCCAAACACACCCTCCCATCTTACACTTTCCCCAAACACACCCTCCCATCTTACACTTTCCCTAACACACCCTCCCATCTTACACTTTCCCCAAACACACCCTCCCATCTTACACTTTCCCAAACACACCCTCCCATCTTACACTTTCCCCAAACATACCCTCCCATCTTACACTTTCCCAAACACACCCTCCCATCTTACACTTTCCCTAACACACCCTCCCATCTTACACTTTCCCCAAACACACCCTCCCATCTTACACTTTCCCAAACACACCCTCCCATCTTACACTTTCCCCAAACATACCCTCCCATCTTACACTTTCCCAAACACACCCTCCCATCTTACACTTTCCCGAAACACACTCTCCCATCTTACACTTTCCCAAACACACCCTCCCATCTTACACTTTCCCCAAACATACCCTCCCATCTTACACTTTCCCAAACACACCCTCCCATCTTACACTTTCCCTAACACACCCTCCCATCTTACACTTTCCCCAAACACACCCTCCCATCTTACACTTTCCCAAACACACCCTCCCATCTTACACTTTCCCCAAACATACCCTCCCATCTTACACTTTCCCAAACACACCCTCCCATCTTACACTTTCCCGAAACACACTCTCCCATCTTACACTTTCCCAAACACACCCTCCCATCTTACACTTTCCCCAAACACACTCTCCCATCTTACACTTTCCCAAACAGACCCTCCCATCTTACACTTTCCCCAAACACACTCTCCCATCTTACACTTTCCCAAACAGACCCTCCCATCTTACACTTTCCCCAAACACACTCTCCCATCTTACACTTTCCCCAAACACACCCTCCCATCTTACACTTGTGTGAGAGGGTGAAGGGAGGGGTGGGTGAGAGAGGATGAAGGAGGGGGGGGGTTAAGAGAGGATGAAGGGAGGGTTGTGTGAGAGAGGGTGAAGGGAGGAGGGGGGTGAGAGAGGATGAAGGGAGAGGTTGAGAGAGGATGAATGGAGGGGGATGATAGGATGAAGGGAGGGGGGCTGAGAGAGGATGAAGGGAGGGGGTGTGAGAGAGGATGACGGGAGGGAGGGTGAGAGGATGAAGGGAGGGTGGGTGAGAGGTTGAAGGGAGGGGTTGTGAGAGGATGAGGGGAGGGGGTGTGAGGACGAGGGGCGTGGGAGGGTGAGAGAATAAGGGGGGAGAGAGAGGATGAGGAGGGGTGCAACAATCTTGGAATTTGTGGGCGGAGCATTAAGATTAGTATTGCTCGCCATGTACAGTATGACTGCAGGTCAGTTATTTATAAATGATCTGACCATTACGTTATTTGTTCTAAATTTCACTCCAATCATGCACCAATTTGCACCATTTCCTATTCTATTTCCTAAAAAAAATCCTCGGAAGGGCGCTCCCTCCCAAGACCCCTCCCCAGATTTTTTACGAAATAGAATATAAATTGGTGCAAATTGGTGAATACTTGGAGTGAAATTTAGAAAAAATTACATAACAGTCAGGTCATTTATAAATAATATTCTTCCCCCCCAACGATTCTCACGCGTCGCACCTTTCACCATTGTGTCCAGTATTTTTGGACAAGCCAACTGGCAACCCTTGTAACTATGTCCAGAGAGGTAATCTCGGTATACACGTACACACCAAGGGAGGTAATACGGGTATACACTTACACACCCAGAGAGGTAATACTGGTATACACATACAGACCCAGAGAGGTAATACCGGTATACACGTACACACCCAGAGAGGTAATACCGGCATACACATAGACACCCAGAGAGGTAATACCGGTATACACATACACACCCAGAGAGGTAATACCGGTATACACGTACACACCCAGAGAGGTAATACCGGTATACACATAGACACCCAGAGAGGTAATACCGGTATACACATAGACGCCCAGAGAGGTAATACCAGTATACACAGACGCCCAGAGAGGTAATACCAGTATACACATAGACGCCCAGAGAGGTAATACTGGTATACACGTACACACCCAGAGAGGTAATACCGGTATACACATAGACACCCAGAGAGGTAATACCGGTATACACATACACTCCCAGAGAGGTAATACCGGTATACACATACACGCCCAGAGAGGTAATACCGGTATACACATACACGCCCAGAGAGGTAATACCGGTATACACGTACACACCCAGAGAGGTAATACTGGTATACACATAGACGCCCAGAGAGGTAATACCAGTATACACGCGCAGAGAGGTAATACCGGTATACACGCGCAGAGAGGTAATACCAGTATACACGCGCAGAGAGGTAATACCAGTATACACGCGCAGAGAGGTAATACCGGTATACACATACACGCCCAGAGAGGTAATACCGGTATACACGTACACACCCAGAGAGGTAATACTGGTATACACATAGACGCCCAGAGAGGTAATACCAGTATACACGCGCAGAGAGGTAATACCGGTATACACGCGCAGAGAGGTAATACCAGTATACACGCGCAGAGAGGTAATACCAGTATACACGCGCAGAGAGGTAATACCGGTATACACACACGTCCAGTTTTACCTCTAATATTTTACGGGACAGAGTGTCTGAATACAGGGCAGTCCGGTTCTATACTGGTCACCTGGCGACCCTATGTACACCAGAAATAGTATGTCTTGCTACATCTACTCTCTTATTCTGACCTCGGAGTGCAGTGTTTCTCTCTTCCTGTCGGATCCCGCCCTGCGCTCCACGGGAAAGCCATCTCCCCTACAAAAACAAGCAATGAGGTGAGGACGTAGTTACTATGTCACCGGGCCCCTGGAGGCCCTATGACATACAAGGCAAGAAAACCATCATGTTGAACACTACCAAAACTGTTTTGTTTCAACAAAGAGCAGGACACGCTCTGAGGATTAGGGGTACAGAGTAGAGTACAACTGCTTCCTTTAATGTATATATCCAGGGTACTCCTCCCTTCCTATTCTAATAGGCAGTCCAAAGATATTCACTAATGTTTAATAATTAGCAAAATAAAAAACACAGCACCACTCATTTTGTTTTATGCCTATTTGACCGCTGAGTTTAGGGAATTAACAATGGCTACTGCGCGGTGAGCCAATGAATGAGGGAGATCCTGCAGTGACCCAACACCTGTGGAGCAGAGGAAGAGAGGGAGGCGAGAGAGAGATAAAGGATCAGCCGGTGTTTTCTTACTTAGCTTTTGTATTGAGCAAAATCTTTAAACATAGAAGTCAAAGAATGATATTTTCACGTTGTTCAGAATCTGTCTCTGTGGATAAACGTAAAAACAACTAAACAATGGAAAACCCTCCTAACACTGATAAATAAACCTAAATTATAGGAGTTATGCGGCCTTAGGGTAAGGCGAGCAAGATGGCTGCCTGGGGCCCAGCGCCTTCGGGGGCCCCACTCTCCCTCCTCCTGTCAATGCCGAGATCCAACTTCCGCCCAAACAGAGAGGGGACTGGAGGATGGAGCGTGGGGTCCCCCGAACCGGCAGGACCACTTCTCACTGAGAGGTAGGAGGGCGGGAATCTTCAACTACCTTCCGAAATCGTGGGAATGAATGAATATCACATCAAGGTAATAATTAGCAATGAGCAGTGTGTGTGTGTGTGTGTGTGTGTGTGTGTGTGTGTGTGTGTGTGTGTGTGTGTTTCTTTGAGAGTTCCCAGAGACTTCAGTAGATTATTAATCTTAAAGCAACCTATCCCTGATTTGGGTCCATGATGGTTGAACTCTGTGCCTGGAAGAAACATGGCTGCCAGCCAAGAACAAGACTGTCCATACTGCCCCCTAGAGCCATCACACTCTGGCCACTGGATGACGCACACAATTGTTGTATTGTCATGGTCGTGAAGAGAAATAGAGGGGAAAAGGGTGCAGGCACCGGGAGACCCCATAATCAATATAGCAGTGTTTGAGAGTGTGATAGTACATGATGGACCCTGCACACCCCGCTCCATAGGTAGTGCCCAGGAGGGGAGGAAGTGAGAGGGGGGGGAGTGAGGGGTGAAAAAGGGGGAGTTGAGAGAGAGAGAGGGGGGACAGTGAGATTGGGGAGGGAGAGAGAATGAGTGGGAGAGAGAAAGGAGAGGTGATGGATAGAGACGGGCTTTATAGATTTGAAGCAGGGGGTCTCTAGAGCTGAACTGCGTTCATTTCAGCTCCGGGGACCCCCTGCCCCCGATATACTTACCTCCGTAGGGGGTGCTGGTAGCAGCAACGGCTGGGCTACAGTATGTGGGGGATTTAAAACAGTAGCACTCCTTTTGACACACACACATATACATATATATATGTGGTAATTTTGGGGCATTATATGAGCTTACTGGGTATCTGTGTGTTTATTAACTTTGTCCAGCTGTTTTGGAGGTTAGTGGCCCCTCCTACCCAGGTTTTAATGTCGCCACTCCCCACTTTTTATATGTACAAGTCTTTTCATGCAGCTGGTTGTGACAGATCCAATGCAGATCATTCTTCCTGTAATTATACAGGTAAATAAGAATTTTAATCAGTTAGTGTTAGGACCTGCGATTTTATGGTCATCGCCTTGAAGTGGCTCGCAGGCTTATAATGCTTTGGCCAAAATTTTAATCTAAATGACCCTTTTTTCAAGATAAATATATATATATATATATATATATATATATATATATATATATATATATATATATATGTATATATATGTATGTATTTTTGTCATATTGGAAGTAGCTCTGGGATCCCTTTCTGTTTTGTTTTTTGTAGTATAGTAGTGTAATGCCACGCTCAGTAGCACTCCTTTTGACACTTATATACATATATATATTTTGTGGTAATTTTGGGGGTTTATATGAGCTTACTGGGTATCTGTGGATTTAAAACTCCAACATCCTGCTGGCCAATAGGAAGCTGTGATGTCATCCCTCGCAGCTTCCTATTGGTCCACATGACTGTGACATTTAAACCTGCAGAGCTGCTATCTGTACCCCTTACGGACGTTTATCAGGAAGCAGGGGGTCCTGGGAGTTGAAATTAATGCGGTTCAGCTCCAGAGTTCCCCTGCCTCCTACCTAGGGTGACATTTTTTTTGGGGGGGGGGGGGGTAAATGTTAAACTAGCACTACCTTGCGTTAGCTTCAAATAAAATTCCTCTAATCATACTGTATCTTACCTAAAGGGGGCATCTACCCCACCCAGACCTTGAAATATGGGGTTTGCTAGAGAGCAGAGATGCTACTTGTAATTGGTATATGCAAATGCTTTAAATTAGTATATTTCTCGGGTGTATGTGTATGCAGGAGTTTTAAATCCACAGATACCCAGTAAGCTCATATAAACCCCCAAAATTACCATATATACCATATATATATATGTATATAAGTGTCAAAAGGAGTGCTACTGAGCGTGGCACTACACTACTATACTACAAAAAACAAAACACAAAGGGAGCCCAGAGCTACTTCCAATATGACAAAAATACACACACATATATATATCTTGAAAAAAGGGTCATTTAAATTAACCTTTGGCCAAAGCATTATAAGCCTGCGAGCCATTTCAAGGCATGACCATAAAATCGCAGGTCCTAACACTAACTGATTAAAATTCTTATTTACTTGTATAATTACAGGAAGAATGATCTGCATTGGATCTGTCACAACCGAAGTCTCGGGTGTATCTCAGGTTTGTTCATGATTATCGCTCCACGTGCTGTATAAAGGTGTTTTTGGGGAGGTATATAATTGTCTCACGCACCATTAGCACTAACGGCCGCGGAAATGTAACGCTGTGTTATTTAACGGAGTATAACTGTTAACGTTTAGTCTCTTTAGTGGATAAGCGTTACTATTAACCTAATGTTAATATCGGTAACCTTTACACCAGGGGTCTCAAACTCAGTCCTCAAGGGCCCCCAACAGGCCAACTTTTATGGATATGCCTGGTTCAGCACAGGTGGCTCAATCAGTGGCTCAGTCAAAGACTGCCCCACCTGTGCTGAAGCAGGGATATCCCTAAAACCTGGTCTGTTGGTGGCCCTTGAGGACTGAGTTTGAGACCCCTGCTTTACGCTAACAGAGGTTAGAGATTCTGGGCCTAAGGGCCTTATTCTAATTACCCTGAAGTGGCCGTTTGGGCTTGATTTTAGCAGGAAATCTGTATATACTGCATTGGGGAAGTCCGGCAGAAAACGCCCACTTTGGCATATCTAAAATGACCCCCTCAGATTGGACGTCAGTGACCCAACAGTGGGGAAAAAATGTCATTGAAAGTGATTTGATTACAGAGATTGTTTATTAAAGTGTTTTATACTTTCATAATACAAATCCCTGGGGCCCTGTTCCCGGTCCCCCGTCCTCTTCGTGACCCGCAGAGCCCGCGAGAGCTGCGTCGCCCCTGAGAAGACACGGAAGTGTTAAAGCTGCAGTTCAAGCTGTCGTTTTAAAAAAATATTTTTTTTTCATTCAATATGTGCATCAATAAAATCTGCACAATGACAAGTGGTTAGCTAAGTTGCTTTTTGATCCTTTCTCCTGTAATTGATCGCTGAAGATTCGCTCAGGGTTCACTAAATGCATCTTTGGTCCTCGTCTACTGCATTGACAGGAAAAGTTCTGTGAAGATCATGTGACCAGGCAGGCACTAGATTCAAGTGGTTCCCTGCTAGAGAGGGCAGGGCTTAAAAAGGTGATGCTGTTTCAGAAGAGGAAGGGGGTGTGACTTTGTAAATGGTTGCTAAAGGAACAAAAATGCTTGTTACATTAGAATACATTAAAAATGTCTTAAATTGTTTATTTTTTAAAAAATTTAAAGCTACAAGTATTGTCTCATAGTACAGAACTGATTTATTAACAAAAACACACATGTAGGATATTGCTTGGTCTGCAGCTTTAACTCCCCGTTTAATGACAGTGTGAGTGTGCACCAACTCCCCCCGTGGCCGGGTGTGCGTTACACAAACAGTCCCGAGCTTATTGTTTCAGGGGTCGGGCCCTGGCACATCTCACTTGCATCCAGCCCAAAGGAAAGTCTTTGTCTATCAGACCTGAACATTTGGAGTTTGCTGGCAGCGGCCCCAGTACAGAACAAGACAGCGCGGCCGCAGAGAGCAGATGTGCGTCCTTCCCGTGTGCCGTGTTTATCAGACTTCTTGGGGCCCTGACGTTGTTACGGCAACTGGTCTCCAACGGACAACGCAACTCTTTGATGTCAGCAGCAGTTCCTGCCTCCCCTGCTGTACGTTACTTCTTATTGTGTGTGTTTACGGCAGCAGTTCCACTTAGCGACACGTAGTACAGTGAAGTGAAAGCGATCAGCCATGCAGCACTTTTTTGTTTCCATAAGGTTCACGGATTTACTTGAAGCAGAGAGAGGGAAAACTGGACAAGTTAAAAGCTCAGATATCTCATTACAATATGGCGCTGCTCATCGCCGTCCCTAACTCCTCCCGTAGCCGCACTCCAGGACGCTCACTAGTGCCAATGGAGTAAAACTGGTGCAAACTTCGTGATGCATTGAGGCGACGCAGAGTCACAATGATGCAAGTTATCCCTGGTGATGGAGCAGGGCGCCTGTGTGACTCCTGTAAATACCCCTGTGTCTTTAATAGCATTGAAGGAGGCGTGCAAGGCCGCACAGTAATAAATAGGGGAATGAGCGTCTCAGCGAGTAAAGTCTCCGATACCGATAACGCTGTGTGTGAATCAGGGGAACAAGTTCAATTCCCGGTGTCGGCTCCTTGTGACCTTGGACAAGTTACTTTATCTCCCTGTGCCTCAGGCACCAACATATATTGTGAGCTCTGCGGGGCAGGGGCCATGTCTGTAACATTTCTATGTGCCGAGTACCGTGCGCTATACTGTAATAGTGACGCGCTATTGGGAGAAAATCGCTATATGAAATAAAGTTATTTATTAAATACCAGTGAATATACAGTATATATTGTTCACATTACGTGATAAGCGCTCCCGGGCCCAGAGAATGCAGCAGAAGTTCCAATGTTGCAGTAACTACGACCCATGGCCGTATTAGATGGCGTCCCTCCTAGGTCCATCTGGGTGGTTGGTGCTCCATTCTATCCCACTTCCATGTTATTTCTTGATAAGAACAGGCTAACGGTAACAAAGTGTAGAGAAGGAGGGAGTGGGCACTTTGGATTTCTTCCAATGAAAGATTTATTATGCCATCGAAAATACAAAAATACAGCCTTCCTCAAGGACACGGCAAGATATACTGTACAGAATGATGCACAGAGGCCAGCTACAGGTCTAAAGAAACAACATATTCCTCGTTACACTCTGTATAACAGTGGTATGTAAATAGTTGTATGTATGTAATCATTATATCTGCTTTATTGGTTGATATTTCCCCCTTTGTTTTTCCACTGGCCCGCCATGTTTGCGATTGCCAAGACGTGTTGCACCTCAGGGTGATTCCCGAATCGTTGTGCATTTGCAAATAAGCAGTTTATTATGCTAAAATATCTTGTGTAAGTCTTTTTATTAGAATAGTGCGGCAACCGAAGATATCCAGCTCCAAGTATAACCAGGTGGCAGAAGTGGGATCCCGGCCACTCTTCAACTGCCTGCACCAAAAACGACACCCTCTAATTATCTAAATGGCGTGGGGTAAACTCTAAAGTCTGTATCCTGTATGTTTCCGATTGCGAAGACGTTGGAACTTCACCGTTATGAATTTATGGTAATTGCCCTTTACATTGGTTTGTGTTTACTGCAAGCACCATGGCCACCATAGGACTGTGGACATCCACACACTCACTCGAGATTTCGAGTGCGATGACGCGATGACTGACGTGCAAGAGGTGTGACGTCGACGTGGTGATGGCGATGCGGGAATCGGTGCTTGCAGCTCCCGCTGACCGTAAGGGGAGGGTGTGCCACCCCGGGGGTTCTTAAGGGACGCAAAGTGGCTATGTTTTTTCAGCCCTGATGACGGTCCCAGCTGGGATCGGAACGCGTTGGAATGATGTTATAACGCAATAAAGAAATCTTCAGCAATGATTTTCAGAGTGCCCACTTCCTTTCTACTTGTACATCTTAAGGCCCGCTCCGGGGTCAGGTGCACCCGTGTTTATAACATTGTTTACTAGTGTGCTCAAAAATACAGGAGTGCCCCAATACCCTTTCTATGTAACTAATGGGAACGAAAACACTGGGACACACAACCCCATTCAGAGGCCATTTGTAATGAATTTCTTCTGAATTTGTTTAAGGAAGCCAATGACATTGTTACATTGTATACAGATGCAGCGGCCGTTATTTTAACAAATCACATTGTGTATACCTCAGAATACCCATGTCATGGCGTGGGATTGCTTCCAACCGTACCACCTTAAGACGCGAGTGCAGAAAATGGCATTTTAGTGTTCTGGTTTTTAAACACCAGAAATTGACACAGTAGCACATTACAATTCATTAATTTCATTGCCTTTAATTGCACACAATCCATGAAATTCAAACAAAGCAACCGCGATAAACACGTGTGCCTGGGGCGATTGGCGGCGTTCATGCCGCGTGGAGTACAGCAGCGCACATGCAATTGGTGCCATGATTTCTCAAAATAATGACCGCTGCATCTGTATGTGGCCAAGTCCCCCTTTGGGCTTCCCTCGGCTTTCCCCTTACCTCCGACAGCATTGCGGGAGCAGGTAGAGGGGCGATCCGGTTGCCGGAGCTCCTATGCAGGCGGCGGCCATGTTTGTGCTCCAGGTGCATGCTCAGACGGTTCGCACATGCGCAGTAGGCCTCAAGGGTTGCGGCGGCCATATTGGTTTACCTTGCATATGCGCAGAGCAATAGAGCGGCGGCCATTACTCCAAACGGCTCCGCAAGGGACTACAAGTACCATGAACCTTAGGAACAGAGGCAGGGAGCTGGAATTAGATACTTTTGGTGCACTCAGAGGGATCATGACAGTCGGAAGAGGGAGCTCGATCCAGCAGGTAGTGTCTCAGAAACAGTGGCTCTGAGACTCGGCCTAGTATATTCCCCCTTAGGCCCCAGCTAGGCCTTGACTCACAGTAGCTTGTAGTTACTGCAGAGAAGGCCACTTAGATAGCAACGCTTCCACATTGTACTGCCTAGTGTCAGGGACACAGTGAGGACGCCACATGGTGATTGCGGCCTGTGGTCTGGGACCAGACCATTTCCTTTGTAAGAGACTCTGTATGGTGCTATTATCCACGCTGGAATTCACCCCACGTGGAGGCGGATGACGTCGCTGGATTGGCGGATCCCTGTTGCTAAGTCGGCCGCACCGAGTACTGGAGTACTTGGCAGGTAGCTCAAGTAAGTGCACCAACACTCCACGGGATAGCGCTATCTCCTACACTTTTGGGTGGGACCTGACATTGGGGGAAAAGGACATCAGGGTATTGGTGCCAAGCACCCTATGTACTTTGGGGGACACTCACTGGTGGTATCAGGTTGGGGCATTGTTATACTATGGGGGACAGGGTACTGTGGTCTGTGTTCAATAAAGGTTGTTAATATATACCTGACTGTGTGTATTATTGTTATTGTTCCTGTAAGGGGCCTATCCCACCACGTTGGGATCCCTTGCAGGTGGAGGCGCTGCACCGAGACAAACCAGAATCACCCCAGGCTCCCTGGCAGAGGCTCAGGCCTCAGGTAATGGCAGCATTGGTAGTTCCTTCCCGGGTACGAGGGAGCAAGGGCTACATATACTGTACAAAGATAGCTTTTTGGCTGGTTATGTGGACTAGCACCATTAAGCACAGCCCCTACTATATTTTATCAGTCCCTTCCTTCTTAACCTCCTCCTTTTTAATATAGGTAGGAAGCAGGGGGTCTTTCAGCTTCGTGACACGTTGGTTCCCGAGATACTTACCGGGTAAGGTAGCACTGGTACCGTCCTCCTCCAGGGGAAACAAAATGGTGGATTAAATCTCCGGACCAATAGAAAACAGTGTTCTGGTTTCCTATGGGCCCGCGGGATGAGATGGATTTAAATACAGTATGTGGACGTACTGGTACCACCTCTCTCAGTATGTATCTCATGCATCCCGAAGCTGAAATTAATGGGGTTCAGCTCCAGGAACCCACTGCTTTTCACCCACGAGAAAAAAGGGGTAGAAGGTTGAGGCCTGCACCTTAACCTAAGTCTCACTCTATACCAGGGGTGGCCAACTCCAGTCCTCACGGGCCACCAACAGGTCAGGTTTTAATGATATCCCTGCTTCAGCATAGGTGACTCAATCAGTGGCTCAGTTGTTGACTGAGCCACTGATTCGGTCCTTGCTTAAGCATAGGTGGCTTATTGAGCCACCATCTACAGTCCTCAAGTTGTTGACTGATCCACTGATTGAGCCACCTGTGCTGAAGCAGGGATATCCCTAATACCTGGCCTGTTGAGTACTGGAGTTGTTCAGATCCTGATAGAAAATGTAACATGAAGTCATCTCTTAAACGAAATATTATTTTAACTTGGAACTGGGCTGCCCATTTCGGCATAACAATGGAAGATAACATGTTATTATTGGAACAGACTGCCGTTCTTTATCCAGGCAAACCATGCAACAGATGGCGTTTAAGGAAATGGTTCTCGTCTGAAATAACGAAGGTAGTGGTTACATCACAGCTGTTTGTTACAGGGATTTCCTCCCAATGGCTGACATTAGATTGGCACAGCCACTGTTAAATGGACACTATAGGACAGTCCGTTTCAATACTAGACACCTTTGAACCCTGGCAATATCTCCAGGTATTGGAATTTAGTGAATACCATGTAAATAAGTAATTTGAGGATAACTGCTAATGTGCATACACTGTATTAACAATAACTCTTACATATCGTAAAAATCCCCTTTTCATCGCTTAGGTCTGGGTCCCGCTGCTTCCGACGGCGCGCGTGCGCGTCACTTACCAGACAGGAGATCCTCCCGAGCCGGCCCCAGTCCCCCCTCGCTGCGCACTGTGACGCGTCACCAGCAGGGGATACACGAGGATCGTGATCCCAAGCGGCGACGCGTCACGTGGTGCGGCAGGGAGCCAATGAGGGGGCGGAGGAGGGGGCAAGGGGGAGGATGG
This sequence comes from Ascaphus truei, assembly GCF_040206685.1. Lineage (NCBI taxonomy): Eukaryota > Metazoa > Chordata > Amphibia > Anura > Ascaphidae > Ascaphus > Ascaphus truei. The sequence goes on along the minus strand of NC_134501.1, from coordinate 33,547,247 downwards.
AAGCGGTCTAGAGCTCCGTTTCAGGCTGCGCGTGCTGGGGAGGTTGCGGCCAGCTCCGGCTGCTGAGCTCGTCTTCTTTGCGGGAGGAGAGGCGGCAGCAGCAGATTGGGGGGGTCTGTGCAAAAGCATGACAGCTCCGGCTGGAACCCTGTCTGCTGCCGTTTTGGCCGCGCCCCCCCCACCCGCCCCGAAAACCGGCTCCTTAAAGACCGCATATAGCGGTCAAGTGCCTCTCCACGCGCCGCCTGTCTGCAGTGCGGGCGCGTGGTCTGAGGCAGCGGGGCCTTAGCCTTACGCTGGCAACATGGCATTAGTGACCAGGCCGATAAATAAAATAGGCGTTAAACACCGTTAACACCAAAATGATATTGAAGCTTCTCGGAGCAGGGGCTCTGCAAATTCTCCGTACTGCGTCGTATATAAGATTTTGTTTTTATTGCCAGTAGTGCTATTATCGTTAGAAAAAGCGGCCTTCCTTTCTATGTCTCTTCCTCCTAACTACTTACTGCGATGTCAATTAGTATAATAACATTTAACAAGTAACTGGGCCAGAGGTCAGCGTGTGGTTTCCCAAACCGGCAATAGATCATGGCGCACAGCGTAGCCATGTGGGAAATAACCTAATAACCACAATTATCAGCTTGGGAATAGTGTGGTCTCAGATTGCTTTTAGTCTCTGACTATGGGGAGGCTGATTCCACTAATCCATGGTTTTCAGAAATAAAAAGGGTCCATGGATAACATGACAGCATTTGATGTGGGATGGCTTAGAGTATTGATGTAACACTTTGTGAACCATGTGAAATGGATTTGCAACATTGTTCTTGTAGGGTTACCAGGTGTCCGGTATTGAACCGGATTGTCTTGTATTTGGACAACCGGTCCAGTGAAAAATGAGAGGTAATACTGGACGTGTATGTGTATACCGGTATTACCTCTCTGGGCGTGTATGTGTATACCGATATTACCTCTCTGGGCGTGTATGTGTATACCGATATTACCTCTCTGGGCGTGTATGTGTATACCGATATTACCTCTCTGGGCGTGTATGTGTATACCGATATTACCTCTCTGGGCGTGTATGTGTATACCGGTATTACCTCCCTGGGCGTGTATGTGTATACCGGTATTACCTCTCTGGGCGTGTATGTATATACCGGTATTACCTCTCTGGGCGTGTATGTGTATACCGGTATTACCTCTCTGGGCGTGTATGTGTATACCGGTATTACCTCTCTGGGCGTGTATGTGTATACCGATATTACCTCCCTGGGCGTGTACGTGTATACCGGTATTACCTCTCTGGGCGTGTATGTGTATACCGATATTACCTCTCTGGGCGTGTATGTGTATACCGGTATTACCTCCCTGGGCGTGTATGTGTATACCGGTATTACCTCTCTGGGCGTGTATGTATATACCGGTATTACCTCTCTGGGCGTGTATGTGTATACCGGTATTACCTCTCTGGGCGTGTATGTGTATACCGGTATTACCTCTCTGGGCGTGTATGTGTATACCGATATTACCTCCCTGGGCGTGTACGTGTATACCGGTATTACCTCTCTGGGCGTGTATGTGTATACCGGTATTACCTCTCTGGGCGTGTATGTGTATACCGGTATTACCTCTCTGGGCGTGTATGTGTATACCGGTATTACCTCTCTGTACGTGTATGTGTATAGCGGTATTACCTCTCTGGGTGTGTATGTGTATACCGGTATTACCACTCTGGGCGTGTATGTGTATACCGGTATTACCTCTCTGGGCGTGCATGTGTATAGCGGTATTACCTCTCTGGGTGTGTATGTGTATACCGGTATTACCACTCTGGGCGTGTATGTGTATACCGGGTATTACCACTCTGGGCGTGTATGTGTATACCGATATTACCTCTCTGGGAGCGTGTATGTGTATACCGGTATTACCTCTCTGGGAGTGTATGTGTATACCGGTATTACCTCTCTGGGCGTGTATGTGTATAATGGTATTACCTCTCTGGGCGTGTATGTGTATACCGGTATTACCTCTCTGGGCGTGTATGTGTATACCGGTATTACCTCTCTTGGCGTGTATGTGTATACCGGTATTACCTCTCTGGGCGTGTATGTGTATACCGGTATTACCTCTCTGGGCGTGTATGTGTATACCGGTATTACCTCTCTGGGCGTGTATGTGTATACCGGTATTACCTCTCTGGGTGTGTATGTGTATACCGGTATTACCTCTCTTGGCGTGTATGTGTATACCGGTATTACCTCTCTGGGCGTGTATGTGTATACCGGTATTACCTCTCTGGGCGTGTATGTGTATACCAGTATTACCTCTCTGGAATAGTGACCTGACAGGCTTGGGGGGCCACAGGATTTCCACGAGCAGGGGGCTGGGCAGCTTTCTCCATCCTGATTGGCTGCTGCTGGGTAATGCAGCCAATCAGGAGGAGATGTGAGGAGCTTGGGGGTGGGGCCAAGGTGAAGAGGAAACAGCATGGAGTTGTGAAAGGGGTGTGTATGTTTCAAGTGCGTGTATGTCACACCTTTCACCATTGTGTCCAGTATTTTTAGATAAGCCGCCTGGCAACCCTAGGGAGGATGGGGGGGGGGGGGGAGGGGAGCGAGAGAGGAGTCCTATTGACTGAAATACCTCCAAAAACACAAATTATATGAATGTACTTTGTATGCTCAAGTTAAACTAATTGCTAGGTTTTTCGGCAGTGTTCACAGATATCTCTGCAGTGTCTCGGGAGGAATATAAGAGAGTGCTGCGCTGAATTGGTGGTCTCTCTCTCTCTCTCTTTGCATAATAAAATCGGCACGTATCCCAGGCGTGCGCCTTTTTCTGCACATGGATCTCTCCACGTGTTGTATAAAGTTGTGTTTGGGGGAGGTATATGAACTCCTCTCCCCCTGTCATTCCATCTCTCCCCCCACCCATCTCCCCCCTCCCCATCTCTCCCCCCACCCATCTCTCTCCCCATCTGTCCTCCCACCCATCTCCCCCCTCCCCATCTCCCCCCTCCCCATCTCTCCCCCCATCTCCCCCCTCCCCATCTCTCCCCCCACCCATCTCTCCCCCCACCATCTCCCCCCCCCTATACATTGTTATCGTATATCCTGAACTACCCCTGCTGCGTTAAATACCTTTTTGGCTAATAAATACTGCCGCAATAACAGCCTTTTTAGGGTTCACGCCAAGTTAAACTTGGGAGCTGAAATTTTGAAGCACTTTCTCCCTTTTTTTGCGCCCAGAAACATTGTTTTTTAATAAATACAGTACCATGAACATAGGGGTGTCTCGGGGAGTCTGTGCGCCCCCAAGGAGGAAACCCTCTTTTTTGACCCTGATGGCGCAGTTTGAGACATGTTAGGTTAGCACATAGGCGCACCGAGGCACAATTTAAAACGAGCCATTTGTGACGCTTAGTATATAGGCCCAAATGTTATCTATGCAAGGTCCCTGAATTTTGGAACTTTTACATCTTTTTGAGGGATTATGGGCCATATTTACTTAGGAGTGCTATTCCATAACACACCGCGGCCCATATTCACTCAAACGTGCAACACTTTAGCACGCTGCAACTCCCACTGCAATAAACTAAAAGTGCTAAAACGTAGCGCCCTGTGGTGATATATTGTCCCGTATGTGCTAGAAAACGTGCACGCAGCTGAGAGGGAAGAACCGTGATATGGGCCTACAAAGGCTTGCTCAAAGGCAACAACAACATCTTCCTTAACCACAGCGGGTTACTGAAGTAACGGCGCGGAGTGTGAGATCACCGCGTGTGAGATCACCGCGTGTGAGATCACCGCGTGTGAGATCACCGCGTGTGAGATCACCGAGTGTGAGATCACCGAGTCGGAATCAGGGGAACCTGGTATGAATCCCGATCTCAGCTCCTTGTGACATTGGGCAGTCACTTTATCTCCCGGTGCCTCAGGCACCAAAATCATAGATTGTAAGCTCTATGGGGCCTGCAAAACAATTGTGCGTACCCAGTCAGCGCTATACATGGCAAGAATGACACCCTTGCATGTTGAACGCCATCACATTCATCTCATGACTTTGCATCTTATCGTTTGAGGTATTGTAAATGAAAGGGCCCAGTAGGTAGAAAAGCTTAATGTGCAATTGACTCCATTAAACCTGTAATTATGTGAAGTTATCTCTGTCTCCCGTCCACCCTTCACATCACAAGTCTGTCCCTTTCCTCAGTAACAGTCACCTGTCTTCTCTCAGGCCCCCGTACAGCATCTCCTTCTCACTGTCTCTTCCCGGCAGGAGAACGTAGGTGTACAACTGGGGGACTTGGCCTCTATGCCCATTGGTTGCCCAGCGCTGGGTAGAATAACCTTACCAGAACAGGACCTACTGTATTACTGACAGAGAGAGGTTAATATCCTATGAACCCATCTGTCGCAGGAGGGACAAGCCTATTGCTCGGCTGTTCCTTCAAGCAGAAACGGGGTTCTCCAACCACAACTGTGCTATGTGATTAATTATATAATCCATCTAGTCAGTCACCCCATTAATCATACACTCTACCATACCTACGACCTTCATTTTGTCTCTCCCAAACTTGAAGGTTCTGTTGGACATTTTTTTTATGTGTTGACTGTATTCCATCCTTCTGTACTTCAGCTGAACGACAGTTCTGTGCATCTACTACTCTTTAGCAACAAAGTATTTCCTGACCTTCACCAAATGCTCAGACATTGCACACGTCTTCTATAACCCCCCTGAATATCCTTATTGCATTTCCGGGTGATCTTAATCATTTGCATGACACATTCATTTCCAGTTTCTTTATACACTGTGTCCTGTATATAATATATATCTTCCTGAATCAGCTTCTATCTGAAATTCGCCGATATTCCTCCTCCCTTTCAGAGTAAACATGTACACATTTTAGTAGACAGGTCTGTAGATACGCTGCACACTTCATTTTTCAACGCCCGACTTGTATTGTAAATAAGGGTCCATTAGGACAGGAGTGGCCAAGCTCCAGTCCTCAAGGGCCACCAACAGGACAGGTTTTAAGGATATCCCTGCTTTAGCACAGGTGGCTCAGAATGACTGAGCCACTGATTGAGCCACCTGTGCTGAAGCAGGGATATCCTGAAAACCTGACCTGTTGGTGGCCCTTGAGGACTAGAGTTGGCAACTCCTGGCTTAGGGCATTAAAACCACAGTTAGTGAAAATCTTATCGAGATGCATTGCATTTTCTGTTGCTATAGACCAAGATGGATACACGCGCTCCTTTAAAACCGACCAGCCTCTGAATAAAAGTAAACCACACCAGAACTCACCAGTCTTATACGCCGACGTCCTGTCTTTTGGTTACGATTTAACTTGAGCTGGGAAGCCTTCCACAGGAACAGCACGCATCCCTAATCTTTCCTCTGCATTTCCAAAGCAAAGTCCTTGGGTGTTCAAGCACAGCCCTGAACAGCGGATCCTGCAGGCAGACTGCCTACTAATGAGGATTACCGCTCCAAAGTGCTTTCCAGTCTCTGGACACTGCTGACCTGCCTTCCATTAGCTGTTCCACCGCCCACTGGGTGTTCAGCCAGGAGTTCTGTTGAAGGGGCGGGAAGGGCAGTGTCAGCATTTTGCTCTCATCTCGTTCTGTGCTCATCCTGCTCCTCTCCTTGTGTTTGCTGCCGGTGTCTCAGGATCTGTCGGTAGCTGAGTGGTGAACCAAGGTCAGGAGAGGCCCTGCTGCACTCTTTGTATGGACTGGTTCCTTGTGTCACCCTCTCGGGGGCCCTATTGAACGGGGCGAACAGATGTGTAATGATGTTGTGTAACTTCCACTCACTTATTATTATCGTTTATTATGAAAAGCGCCAGCATATTCCGCAGCGTGGTACAGTGGGGGTACAGAGGGATATGGATGTACTGTATATCTTTATTTATATAGCGCCACCCGGGTACATAGCGCTTTACTATACACGTGGCATACTAACACAACACATAATGGGAATAAGCGCTTCAGACATAAAAGTAACATTGGGAAAAGGAGTATCTGCCCCGAAGAGCTTACAATCTAATTGGTAAGAAGAACATACAGAGACTGTAGGAAGGTTTTCTGCAGTAAGTGCGTCTGAAAGGGGCCAAGGTTTATGTATGAGGTGTAAAGTATCAGCCACAGAGCTACTCATATGCTTCCGTAAGCAGGTGTGTTTTAAGGTGGGTCTTAAAGGTGGATAGAGAGGGTGCTAGTCGGGTATTGAGGGGAAGGGCGTTCCAGAGGTGCGGGGCAGTCAGTGAGATGGGTTTAGGTGGTAGATGGCTTTAGATACAAAAAGGGGGTAGAGAGAAGACATCCTTGTATAAATTATAAATTACATGAACAGAATGACATACAAACAGATACAGAAGGGAATGATCCAGAGAGCTTACAATCTAGAAGGAATAAGGGGCAAGGGTGAAACGAATGGTAAAGTGGCTGCTTGTTGTGGGACGGGGTATGATCCCGCCATACAGCTGGATTTGGGGGTGTGGATGTTAGAGGGTGTTACATAGTGTTGAGTTTGGTCCACTTCAATACAAGTTGCGGCATGGTTTGTCTTAATATATTGTGTTTGGATGTTTTGCACACGCAGGATAGCGCAGAACAAACAAGCAACATTTACAGCGGGTAAAAATCTTTATGTAAATAATGTAATAGTCTTATAGATTCACCAAAACAACTCTAACTGTACTAAAAGCAAAGATTTACCTGCTTTCATTTTAATGGGGGGAAATTGATCACAAATGGAATTTCTAAGGGGCTTCTGAATGGGGCTGTTTGTCAATCACGTGTTTAATTCTCCCTTATTCCACATTGTCCTTATCAGAGAGCCGAGAAGGAATGAGAGGGGGGGGCTCTTCCTGTGCAAACTCTTGTTGAACACAGTGACATCACACAGGGAGCAGCCAGAGGAAATCAATGTTGGTCCCGTATACGCCTGTGTGGCCCAAGCTTCACAGACGCTGGACCGGAGGCCTGCCCCCACCACACGGGTACAATCATTGGGTGTGAGAGAGAGAGGGTGATTGAGTGTGTGAGAGAGAGGGGGGTGATTGGGTGTAAGAGAGAGAGTGTGATTGAGTGTGTGAGAGAGGGGGGTGATTGAGTGTGTGAGGGAATGGTGATTGAGTGTGAGGGAGAGAGGGTGATTGAGAGTGGGTGATCGTGTGTGTGTGTGTGTGTGAGAGAGAGGGATTGGGGATTTAGGGCCTCATGCACTAAGCGCCGAAAAAATGCTTTCGGCAAGTGTTGCCGATATTCATGATTTTGGCGATTTGCCCTCGCAGTATTCAGTAAGGGCCGAATCCATGCCGATCCCTGCCGAATCACTGCGAAAGCAAAACGCTGATGAGCCGGTGATAAAAAAATCCTGGCTCCCGATAACCTGCCGATAGGCCGTTTCTGCCGATATGTGTTTGCAGCAGAGAGAGACACGCCGCTCTCTCTGCGCAAACATCGGCAAAATAAAAACATATCAAAACAACTTTTACTGATAGTGTACATGTGCAGGGGGTCTCCGGAGCTGAACCGCATTGGTTTCAGGTCCAGGGACCCCCTGCTTCCCGAGATACAGGCCCCTTTATGAGGTGCCGGTATCCATCTGCATTTAAATGTCCCGATCACGTGACCGCGGAATGTAAACAAAGCAGAGGGATACCGGCACGCCCTAAAGTGGCCTGTATCTCGGGAAGCAGGGGGTCCCCGGACCTAAAACCAAAGCGGTTCAGCTCCGGAGACCCTCTGCACATCTACACTATAAATAAAACACACATATCAATAAACAATCATTCCTTACCTTTGCGGCTATGGTAACGAAGCAGCATGAATGTATTTTTAATAATAGTGTACTGTGAGCAGGGGGTTACAGGCCCCAGTTTGGGGCATCGGTTACAGTGTCGCTGCCATATTTATAGCGGGCACTGCGCTTATGGGATGCTATAAAGATGGCGGCGACACTGCCACCCGATGACACATACCGGGGCCTGTAACTCGGGAAGCAGGGGGTCCCTGGTCCACAAATCAATGCGGTTCACCTCAGAAGCCCCCCTGCTTCCACACAATATTATTAAAATACATAAATGCTGCTTCATTACCATAGCGGATAGCCGCTAAGGCAATGCAGGGGTTAAGGCAGAATAGCATGTTTATTGGGGACATTTGCCCCCAATAAACATTGCAATAAGCAACATACACCCCCTGTGTATTTAAAATACTTAAACACCAATAAATACATTAAATACATATTGCACTCACCCATTTCCGGCTGCCACGATGAAGGCCATCCTCATCTTCATCCTGGCTATGTCCCCTCCGCTGCTGCAAAACAGACACAAGAATAAAAACATCCAATGTAATGTCCCCTAACCCCTCAATCACCATAGCGGTTAGTAACCGCTACAGTCATTAAGGGGTTAACCCACCCTCACCCACCACTCGGGAGGCCTACATACCCTCCCACACTAACCCCCCACCCCATAAGGCCTAACCACCCTCACCCACTACCCACAAGGGAGGCCTACCCACATACCCTTGGGGTCAATACCCCCTCCCCACACCCCCAGTACCCACAATAAAAACAATACACTGCCCCACAATAAGCATCATTCTATTTATTAAATACATTACCCACCCCCTGTGCACCCCCATAAATACATGATTTATTCTTTTACATACAGGGTTCATACCCCAGCCCCACACGAGTCCCTGACGGGCGGGCTGGCGGGTCACCTGACAGACCTACAGGGTACCAGCAACATGTTTCACACAGGTTCTGGAGGCCTGTTGATGGGTCCTGCCAAGCGCCATGGCCCCCAGGTGGTCTCCTTGGGACACCGTGGGCCACAATTGGGTCCCCACGTTAGGCCCGCGGATGTCTGGGAGCCCCGGGTCAGACCCACAGGTGTCTGCGGGGCCTCGGGTGGTTCTCACGGGGGTCTGGGGACTCACGAGTGCTCACTACGGGTCCGCGGTGCCCCCCACGGATGTGGGACCACCGGTTCTTCCCCACATACTACGGGTCCGCAGTGCCCCCACGGATGTGAGGCCACCGGTTCTTCCCCGCAGGTGTCACCCGTGGAACCACCAACCTGATACCTGAGGATACCGCAGGTGGTCTCCAGAGGTCTCACGCAGAACCAAGGAACAAACCCTGAATGTAAAATAAATAAACCTGACCTATACATTCAATACATACATCCCCCCACCCCCAACACCTACAGTACAATAATGTGCAAAATAACTATTATCCAGATAGGGATAATAGATTATTTGCCCATTATTAAACACATTAACTAGCATATTAAAATAAATAAAGTACTACTGACCTCATCAATAAGAAGCCCCCTGTCGCCAGCAACATCCTTGTCTTTCGTTGCCCACAAAATACATAGCCAATACATAGCAATTACATTCACATATCAATGAACCCCTTAAACACCTTATCGGATAATAACCGCAAAGGTAATTAAGGGGTTAAGCCACACTGGCCCGATACCCACCCTTCACCCATTCATTTGTACAGTGGCTTCATCATGCAACTATATATATATACACACATGATGAACCAATATACAAATAAATGTAGAAGGGTTATCAAAAACATGCTGTACTACAAATACTACTTCTCCATACAGACACAGTACAATAAAATCAATTTCCTTAAACAATCCAATCTGATCTTCCAATCAAAATCCTCAAATGCCAATCAAAAGCCTCAAATGCCACTCAAAACATTGCATTTACATTGTATACATTATGCATACAATCTATGCACTATGTACATTCTGCAAATGAATGTTAACAATAACATATTACAAACAAAATACCAATACATCCAAATAAGTATACTATTTACACCAATCCTGTAACCATAAATCAATTAGCATTCATTAATGAAATCACAGCGGTTCAGCTCCGGAGACCCTCTGCACATCTACACTATCAATAAAAATGTATTTTAAATGTATTTATTTATATTCATTTATTTATTTAGATTTATTTATTAATTGTGCTGCTGCTGCTGCTGCTGCGTGAGAATTTTTTTTATTGTGGGTAGTGGGGGTGGGTGAAGGGGGTATTAGCCCCATCGGTGGTTGTTTAGGGCTTGCGGGAGGGTAGCGGGTGCACTTAACCCCTTCACGACCATAGCGGTACTAACTGCTACGGCCGTGAAGGGGTTAAGTGCACCCGCAACCCCCCGCAAGTCCTAAACTCACACCAAGGGCCAAACACCCCCTTCACCCACCCCCGCTACCCACAATAAAAAAAATTCACGCACAGCAGCCCCACAATTAATAAATAAATCTAAATAAATAAATAAATACATGAAGAGAAATAAATATATACAGTATATATATATTGTATATATACAGTATATATATAATAACAATCCCTATACATATACAGTATATACTGTGTATATATATATATATATATATATATATATATATATATATATATATATATATACACACAGTATATACACACACATGATGAACCAATATACAAAAAAATGTAGAATGGTTATCAAAATCATATATGTATAGGGATAATAATTGGTTTTAGGTCTGGGGACCCCCTGCTTCCCGAGATACAGGCCCCTTTAGGGGGTGCCGGTATCCCTCTGCTTTGTTTACAGGCCGCGATCACGTGATCGGGCCCTTTAAACGCAGAGGGATACCGGTACCTCATAAAGGGGGCTGTATCTCGGGAAGTAGGGGGTCCCCAGACCTGAAACCAACGCGGTTCAGCTCCGGAGACCCCCTGCACATCTACACTATCAATAAAAATGTATTTTAAATAATTTTTAATGTGCCGATGTTTGCGCAGAGAGAGCAGCGGTTCTCTCTCTGCTGCAAACACATCTCGCCAGGGGATGGCCTATAGTATCATTGATGTGCATATACAGTACTGTATGTGTATGTTAGGGGTTATAGGGGTTGTTGTTATACAGTATATACTGTATATACTGTATACAGTATATACTGCATTACAATTCATGAATTTCTCGGCTTCAAAGACAACAGCTCGCAAACGCCCCCATGCGTTTTTACACGGCATTGCAGTATTGCAGCCAGCCGGAATAAAATGCTTAAATCACAGCCGCGGAAATAACGCTATACACCCCGGGAGAAAATGACACAAAACCGCACATCACCGGGATACTCTGAAATTCGCGGAGCTAGCCAAGTAAGAATAAATTTGGTCGCCACTGTATATCATCCTGGATGGCCCTCCGTTGCCTTAAACTCAACATGGCTAAAACAGAGCTCCTCATACTTCCTCTCAAACCTGGCCCTACTACCTCCTTCCACATTACTGTTTGAACTACGATCATCCACCCAGTAGCCCAAGCACGCTGCCTAGAGGTCACACTCGACTCCTCTCTCACATTCGCCCCTCACATTCAAAACATTTGTAAAACTTGTCGCTTTTTCCTCCGCAATATAACAAAGATACGCCCTTTCCTCTGTTACTCGACTGCTAAAACTCTAACTCAGGCCCTCGTTCTCTCCCGTCTTGATTACTGTAACCTCCTGCTGTCCGGCCTTCCTGCCTCTCACCTGTCTCCCCTACAATCTATCCTAAATGCTGCTGCCAGAATCACTCTACTCTTTCCTAGATCTGTCTCAGCATCTCCCCTCCTGAAATCCCTCTCCTGGCTACCAATCAAATCCCACATCTCACACTCCATTCTTCTCCTCACTTTTAAAGCTTTACACTCTTCTGCCTCTCCTTACATCTCAGCCCTAATTTCTCGCTATGCACCACCCCGACTCTTGCGTTCTGCTCAAGGATGTCTTCTTTCTACCCCCTTTGTATCTAAAGCCCTCTCCCGCCTTAAACCTTTTTCACTGACTGCCCCACACCTCTGGAATGCCCTTCCCCTCAGTACCCGACTAGCACCCTCTCTATCCACCTTTAGGACCCACCTTAAGACACACTTGCTTAAAGAAGCATACGAATAGCACTGTGAACATTCTGAACACATGATACATAAAGCTTGGCCCCCTGCAGACGCACTTACCAGAACTCCCTCCTACTGTCTCTGTACGTTCTCCCTACCTACCAATTAGATTGTAAGCTACTCGGGGCAGGGACTCCTCTTCCTTAATGTTATGTTTGTCTAAAGCACTTATTCCCATGATCTGTTATTTATATTATCTGTTATTTATTCGATTACCACATGTATTACTACTGTGAAGCGCTATGTACATTAATGGCGCTATATAAATAAAGACATACAATACAATACTGTGGGTGTGGGACAGTAGCCATGAGAGCCGGCTGTTGGGACGCTTCATTTAAGAGGAGGCTTTTCAGGTTTGACTTGAAGGTGGGAGAGAAGGTGCTCGGCGTATACTGAGACTGAGGGCGTTACACAGGTAGTGAGGGAAAATGGTTTAAGGTGAGAGAGAGCTGAAGAGGTGTAAGGAGTGAAAAAGAAACAGTAAGGCCAGGTCCCCACTGGCTACTGCAGCGCCCGCTGTGGCAGACGCTGCAGGGATAAGAGCCGCCACACAATGGGTCCGGGCCCGCTGTGAGGGGGGCCGCTGCGTTGCGCCGATTAGTTTCTCCTGCTCTCAAGAAAATTGAGAGCAGGAGTCGCGACGGAGCGCTAGGCCACGCCCCCTGGCGGTTCAGCCAATGAGGGCGAACCTGCCGGGTGACGTCACAGCCGCGACCCCGTCACGCCGCCCCGTCTTTCCCCCTCCAGATTGAGGAATTCGGCTGCACGCACCGCCAGCCTGGCAGGCACGCGTGCAGAGCAGGCAGCGGGACCGTAGCCTTATGGGTAGAGTGCAGGAGACAAGTAGGGGCATAAGGAGAGATCAAAGCTGATATTTAAGGAGGAGCCTTAAGAAAGTGGAGAGCTTTAAAGGTCAGGAGGAGAACTTTGCAGGTAATCCAAAACTTGATGGGAAGCCAGGAGAGGGATTTAAGGAGGAGATGAGCAGGGACTCTTTTTGGAGAAAGGGAAATTATTCTAGCAGCAGAACAAATGAGTGAGATGAAGTAGGTGGTATGATACCTTTTATTGGGCAAACCGATGAAGGACCCTGAGAGGTTCATAAGTTTGTAACATATCAACTACTTGTTGGTTCAACAAAAAGTATCATACCCAGGGCCACCGACAGGGGGGGAGAACAGGGACAGGTGTCCCGGGCCTGGCTCCTTCCCAGAGTGTCTCTCAGATGGTCTCCACACTCCTTCCCAGAGATGGACTTCTGATGGACTGTTCAGCAGTGTTCCTTATATACCCCTTGGTGGCTATCCTTTAACATTGAACAAGGGTAGCCAGCCAAGAGAAACAGTGCCTGGTGCTCAGACCTGGTAATTGATTCTACTAACTAGTGCCTTTCCTTTGTTCTGATCATATCTTTTCTATAGAACAGTTCAGCTAAAAGGATTTACAGAAACTCCCTCCATGGAAATGACAGGCACATAACTTAATTTACATTCGCAGGGCTAACATGTTAATTTCATCCCCAAGTATCTAAGCTGGGGGGAATTGCTAACAGGAATAAATACAGACATAAGGTAATTATGTAAAAGATAGTACTTAGAATTACAGCTATCCCAAATCACATTGCAGAACAATGTTGATTCACTGGGGGGTTGCATTCACAGGGAATAAATAATACAGGCTTTGAAATACATTCCCTGTTCTCCCCCAGGTATTAAATTACATTTGGCTGAAATAAGCCTTACATAGCTGGCCAAGTTACATGGATTTAGGGTTAAATAGCTGGGATTTCTCTTTAATAGGTCCCCCAGCAACCCCTACCGTCACAGTTATACAATACACGTTCAATACCCAGTGCTGTAAACAACATTATTCCTCCTCAGTCCTGCAGGGGAGGCCGACTCCAGTCCTCAAGGGCCACCAACAGGTCAGGTTTTCAGGATATGTCTTCAACTGAGCCACTGATTTAGCCACCTGTGCTGAAGAAGGGATATTCTGAAAACCTGACCTGTTGGTGGTCCTTGAGGACTGTAGTTGGCCACTCCGGTTGTAGCGCCTTTCCAAATATGAGAGCGTCCATATGAAAATGCTCCTTACCTGGGATAGAACAGCATGGCGGATCTAATCAGTTAAAGCTTGATGTGCCTGCCCTCACTTGGGAGGGAGAACCAATAAACATTGAGGATGAGACGAGCAAGGGATTCTGGGAAAATAAATAGAAGCCGCACAGTCTCCCTGATACAATGTCAAGAATCCTGAAGACTACAGTCGCTTACAAATCAGTAGATTTTCAGATATTTTAGGACAAAATGAAGGCAGCGCTTGTAACGGGATATAATGTGTTGATCTCAAAGAGGATTTACATTGGATTGCTTCTTTAAAACATCAGTGTGTCGACAGCCAAAAATATATTTTTTCATGCAACTTCATTATAGTACCCTTGCGGTGCAGATAATGTGTAATATTTAGGTAGAACATCTGTGACTATTTCTTGCAATATTTGAAAACACAGATTTGGGGAATGTTATCACCTTTTTAGATGTTTGAGTATTCGTTCCAGATGGGAGCAAACGAGCTCACAGTTAATTAACTGCACTTCATACATCGGAGGGGAGCATGGGGTATTATACTGTATTGGGGTTGTTTGCATGAACACACAGCAAAGTAAATCTGGGCTACAAAATGATATTTAAATGAGTAATCCAAACAATGTTTGCTTTCCCCAAAGTTTTAGCCAAAAGCTTCTCCGTGTTGTGGCTATGCAGAGATTTGGAAGTGATGCCCCATTGGGTCTAACATGCCCAGATACCAAGTATTTATATACTAAAGCCAATTAACTACGAGTGCATTTACCCCCCATTAGCTCACACCTGGAGCATTGTCCGTCTTGGTTTCTTACACAGTCAATCATTAGAAACCATGTTAATGTTCAATTACAAGTTAATAGGAAATGAAACCATATAATTTACTGCAGGGGAGCGCAAACTTTTGGAGCTGCGCCCTCCTGCCTGAGCCCCCTCACCTCGCTTGGTGGCGTCAAATGACGCTGCAGGGTCACGTGACATCGTTACCATGGAGACGCCGTGTGACATCACTCAACATGACACAGCAGCGTCATTTGACGCCGCGTTGCCATGGGGACACGTCACACCAACGCATCTGAACCCCTGTAAGGTTGTTGCAGAGGCCTCACTTGATCCCCCGGCATTTCAATTTAATGCCTCGGGGAAGAGCACGGGACTTGTGCAAGCCCCCCCCAAAAAATCCTGCGCGCCCCCCACTTTAATGTAACCCCCTTAGAACGTATACAGCTAAGATACACACTGCCCCCTGGCTGGCTCCTCTCTGTTGTGTGCCCAGCATGTGACTGTGATGGACTTGGCCCCCAGCCAATGACATTTGACTTCAGTGAGGCGGGACTAATAGGGGGTGTCTGAGAACACTGGGGAGATGACCGAACTCGGGAAGGACAATGATTGAAAACAGGATTTAAATAGGCTGCGATTATACCAAAAAAACATCTGTGGTGTCTCCTGTAGCGACACCACACGGCGCAAAAAACAAGTTTCATAGAAATGTGATAAGTGGCTATACCGATGTAGCCGTGACCCTTGATTCACCCCGGGTAAATAGAGGTTGCGCTTGCAAGGAGTAGTTGCAGAAGCCCGCGGAGGAGGAGGATACATAGTGGCGGGAAAAAAGCAGTCCCTTGACCCAGCAGCCCCTCAGGTGAGCGTGTTTAGCCTATGGGCGGAGGAGTTGCCAGAGATATAGGCAGTGGTTGCGCACACGTGAGGGAGAGCATCGTGGAGAGAGGAGGAGAAGGAGACTCTGTGTTGGGAGGTTGTACCCCCGGCGCAACCAAGGTGCCCCCGACCCAGTTAGCCCTGAGTCACCGAAGAGACAAGCGGAGCTAGGGACACCCTTAGTAAGGGCTTTACCCCCCCTCTATACCTACGGCTGTGTTCGGGACTATGCTGTCGGGGAGAAGCGCCCCATACCGTAGCGTGGAATCCCCCAGAGACTCTTTTTGAAGAGCCGTGGCAGTTCCGAGCACCGAAGTGCTCGCCAGGTATTTCGTCAAGTGCACCAACGCTATCCTTCCAATCACCTAAGACCTAGTGGCTGCGCAGTCACTCATACACACATACACGGCCGTGGGAAGCAAGAGAACTGATTAACGTATTTGGACACGGGGTGGGAACACCCGGTGGTGGGATTTGGGGAAAGTTATTGTTGGCGTCTGCCGAGGCGCAAAGTTATTGTTTGGCGTCCGCCGAGGCGCAAGGTTATTGTGGCGTCCGCCGAGGCGCATACTTGTGGACGTCCTCCGTGGCGTGTTAAATGTTGTGTACCATCGTATGGGAATGTCATGGCATGCAATGCATCGTAAGGTTGACTTATCAGTAAACGAGATTTGTTTTATAACATGGTTGTGTGAGAGAATTTCTTGTATAGAGGTCCTACGAAGACTAACTCCCACTTTGGCGGGATCTGTCGAAGGTGGAGGCGCTGCACCGAACCTATATATATATATATATATATATATATATATATATATATATATATATATATATATATATATATTGTATGCACCCCGGGCTCTCCGTGGCAGAGGCTCAGGCCCTCTGAGTCAGCAGGTAACACAGCACAGAGTAACAGCTTGCCTAGTGATAGGAAGCAGGGTTACACCAAATTCAACTGTCTCCCTGCTGGCTGCTGCAAAGCGGGAGACAGTTGATGCATTTTCAAAATTTGTTTTTGCGCCGCACGGTGTCGCTACGGGAGACACCACGAGCGTTTTTTGGTATAATCGCAGCCTTGTGACAGATATAAACAGGATAACAGGCAAGGTAACACGAACATGACTGGGAAACTGGGATAGGGACAGGACTGGGGCAAGGACATGGGAAACTAACAGGAACATGAACCGGCGAAAAACAAAGTTAAAACGGCAGGAAAAGCAACTTCCTGGAGTTTAAATAGGAGGATGTGGGAGTGTGCTGGGCTGCCATGCCACTGGGAGATGTGGTCTTTTTGGGCAACACTGTGTGTGTGTATACAGTATGTGTGTGTGTATGTGTATGTATATATGTATATATGTATATGTATCTACAGAAAAAAAAAAAAAAAAAAAAACAGACGCACTCATAGCGTAGTAAAGTTTACAAAAATGTATATGGAGTTGAATATCCGGTGAATATCCGGTGAGCCCAGTGTCGTCATCGAGTTGTCGCGGGATTGTGATCGGAGACCCATTGCAGTGACGAGGGGCTTGGAGTGGGAAGACGCTCCTTACCTCTTCCGGTACACGGAGTGCACAGTGGAAGCTGCTGATTTCCCTCCACATCAGACGATCACACCGGAGCGGCTTGTTTCCTGCATTACGGCTGGCGATTGAGTATTACTCATGGAAGCTTTTATTCCCGTTATGTTTGTGAGTGTGCGTTTTTATACATTCAACTCCATATACATTTTTGTAAACTTTACTGCGCTATGAGTGCGCCTGTTTTTTGTTTGTTTTTTCTGTAGATATCTTGAAGGGAGTTTTGTCCCCTGTATTCAGGCTGCAAAGACTCTATTGGATTGCAACTTGATTTGTATTGTATTTTATACCTGGACATTATTCATCTATTTGTTTATTATATATATTTTCATATATTTTTTATTATATCTGTATTAGTCCTGAACAACATAGATTTTCATCATTTGCCTTTTTATACGTTAAGTAGGTCTGGATGGCGCCATATCTTTTTTCTTTTCTGTTTTCTTGTATAAATATATATGTGTATGTATATATGTATGTGAATGGATATTCTAGGCAAAAGGTGACACATTGTGTACACCTTTGCATGTCATTTCCCAGAATCCCTTGCTGCAGTGGGAGCACTGTATGCAAGGTGATAATGGTTGAGAGGCAGGGTTGTAGACCTGTCTAAGACATGTGAATGTGCTCACAAGTGATATTCTTTATTGGCTATATGCTAACGGTGGAGGTTTTTTGTTGCCTTTTTCACTCACCATAAATTAAAATGTGATATGGTAAACCTACCCAGCCTACAAATATTGCAAAGCAAGTATAAACCAACCTCACACTGATGATACCCATCAAGGTTGAAACATGTCTGTGAGTGGTTTGACTTGCTTTGTTAGTCCCATGCTGTGCTTAAAAGCTGTGTGAACGGTGATGCATCAGCTTAAATGGGCTCCATGTGAATGAATATTCCAGACAAAAGGTGACACATTGTGTGCTCATTTGAACACCATTTCCCAGAATCCCTTGCTGCAGTGGGAGCACTGTATGCTAGGTGATAATGGTGAAAGGCAGGGTTGCAGACCTGTCTAAAACATGTGAATGTGCTCACAAGTAATCTTTTTATTTGCTAACTTCAGTATATATACTAATTAATCTAATGGTTCCCAGCACTCATGAAAAAACAGACAAGGCGTCAGTAGAAAAATAACGATATATTCACGAATATTGCACGGCATAAGCCAACCCTATTCAGGGCTAGGTAGGAATTTTACATGGAAGCAAGGGCTGAACAATACATCGCAGGTCTAGAGAGGGAGAGGGATGGGGGAAATACAAAGGGCAAAACAACGGAGGGGGGGGGGAGGAGAGAAAGGAGAAAACAAAGACAACGTATATCACATGTTCAGGTCAAGGTAATAAATTATAGGGAGGCAACGTTTTGGGGACTACAGCGCCCCTTCTTCAGGCCCGTTCCCACAGACTGGAATAGTCTGTGGTTCTTCCCTTAATCATGTACCTCCACCCAAACACACCTCTCAAGCAGCAAACGTATAACTAGAGTAAAAAAAACTTATAGCAATTACACCTTAGAGTAAAGTGATGAAGTGAAACATAAATCTCAGGAGAGTGCACGGATACCTAAGTGCAACCTAGAGGAAACTGACACTAATATTCTATTAGTTTAAGAGCCTACTCTCTCATATTTGAGCATATAGTAGCACAAATAAACACTAGACAGAGACGCCTGAACTGAAGTGAATCTGGGAGGAATGGAAAGGCAATACAAATCCTCCAATCTGTGCTGCTCGTCAGTACAAAGTCCTGTGCTCTCTGCGTGGGTTCCTTCCCTCCCAGATTCACTTCAGTGCAGGCATCTCTGTATAAAAAGTGCAGGACCTGCACGAAACGCGTCAGAGGCTCCTTCCCTGACTTTTGTTTTTAACAATGCTGTCTCACGTTCAATAAATTGCTGCTTTTTTGATACTTTAATAAACCAGCTTCAGCCGCATTTCCTTTACCTGGAACGCATCATTCGGCACTTGACACGCAGTGCACCGCCATCACCCCTCCCACGCCAGGAGGAAGTTCACATACTTCACAGAAGAAGCAAGAAGAAAAAGATAAAGGAATGTTGCAAAAGAAGCAAGATACAAAAGGGTGTGTATCATAATTGGTATACTTTTGTGGGAGCACGTTGCAGGACAAAAATAAATTGCTAAGAACATGTGTCAAGATCAAGATGGTGGGATCATCGATAAATGTGACCCATCGTATCATATGAATAGACATATGTAACTAATGGTTCTGAGATGAGTCTTAAGAATGTACAAATCAATAATATAGACAATCCCATTCAGATTCATGCAGATAGCCCAGGTACTTTGCTATTGAAGTCAAATTTGGACTCCATGCCTGGTATGTGAATATATCTGAATGGAATAGATATAGACACTTTATCAAGTATACTAACATATATGGTAGAATTAGGGAGTAAAAATGCTGATTTAGAAATGTATATTTTAGTAGTCCAGCAAAGTATTATTGTGCGGTAGGGGTAGCCGGCCTTCATAATAAAGGTGAATCCCGCTGGCTGCCCCTAAAAAAATGTGTGTAATGGGCTGTGTCAGCTCATGGGGCCAGTAAAAAGGTAGCCCTATGAGGTCTCAGCACTTTATCCATGAGTCTCTGAAATGTGGCTGGGGCTCCATGCAGTCCAAATGGCATTGTCACAAACTGGTTTAAACCCATGGGAGTGGCAAAGGCTGTTTTGCACTTGGACTTTTCCTCTAAAGGTATTTGCCAGTATCCTTTTGTTAAATCCAGCGTGGATATATATTCCGCGTTACCAAGGGTGTCAATTAACTCGTCCACCCTTGGCATCGGACATGCGTCAAACTTGGATACCGCATTGACCTTTCGGAGGTCCACACAAAATCTTACCTTCCCATTGGGTTTAGGGACTATATCTAGTGGACTACACCACTCACTGCATGATTCCTCAATCCCTCCTAAGTGTAACATTTCTTGTACCTCGTTCTCTACCAGGGCCCTACGACTTTCAGGCAACCTATAAGGACGGGAACGTACTTTTACCCCAGGTGCTGTCTCGATCACATGTGAAATTAAATTAGTTTGTCCTGGAAAATCAGAAAAAAAATAATGGAATTGTGTAATTATTTCTAAAAAGTCCCCTTTTTGTTCAGAAGACAACTGTCTACCCATTGGGATTTTATCGTCACTCACGATGTTCTCCCGTAGGGGCTGAGGACCCAAGTCCATTTCCTCCTCCACCGGGTGGATGAATAGAGACCACTGCATCTTCCAGGGTTTCAGCAAGTTCACATGGTAAATTTGTTTACCCTTCCTGGACCCTGGTTGAGCGATCTCGTAATCCACATCACACGTGCGGCAGAGTACTTCGAATGGGCCCTGCCATTTGGCTAGGAGTTTGCTCTCACAACTGGTAACAACAACATCACCTGATCTCCTGGGTGAAACACTCTCATACGAGCATTTTGATTGTAATGTCTCTCCTGACTGTCCTGGGCTGATCTAAGATTCTCCCTAGCAAAATGCCCAACCACATCTAGGTGCTTCCTAAGGTCCAATACATATTGCAGGGTATTCTTAGAAGGGGGCCGCTGTTCCTCCCAGGACTCCTTTAGGAGGTCTAGGATACCCCGGGGTTGGCGGCCATACAGCAGTTCAAATGGAGAGAATCCCGTGGAGGCCTGGGGAACTTCCCGCACTGCAAACAGCAGAAAAGGGAGAAGTTCATCCCAGGCTCTCTTCTCTGAATCTACAAATTTCCTCAGCATCCCTTTAAGAGTTCGGTTAAATCTTTTCACCAATCCGTCAGTCTGTGGATGGTAGACCAATGTCCGAACAGACTTTACCTCTAGTAATTTTAAGACATCCTGCATCAGTTTAGCCATAACATTTGTACCTTGGTCTGTCAACATAACCTGGGGAAGTCCAACCCGTGAGAACAGCTCCAACAACTTGTTGACTACTTGCTTCGCCATTGCTGTTCTCAGGGGGAATGCCTCAGGATATCTTGTTGCATTGTCAACTATTACAAGAATAAACCTGTGTCCTTTCGCAGAAGGTTCTAGAGGTCCTACCAAGTCTACCCCAATCCTCTCAAAGGGAACTGACACCAAGAGTAGAGGAACCAAAGGGGCTGTTTTTTGTCCCTTCGGACTAGTTAGCTGGCACTCCGGACATGCTGCACATAGCTTAGCAATATCACTATGCATCCCTGGCCAATAGAATCTGGACGAAATACGGTCCAATGTTTTATCCCTGCCAAGGTGACCACCCCAAGGGACAGTATGGGCTAGAGTGAACACCGATTTAACAAACGCCTTGGGAACCAATATCTGTCTGGTGACCTCCCCTGTTTGTGTCTGCCTATTCACCCTATATAGGATATCCTTTGATAGCTCAAAATGGGGGAATACTATCACCCCCTGTGCATTCAATATCTGCTCATCAATTTTTACCACCTTATCATACTGTCTAGCAAGGACTGGGTCTTCCCTTTGCCTCTTGCGAAAATCAGGGAGGTATAGGTCTGATAAATCTCCAGGGCCCATATCCCCCTCCCTCTGGCCATCCCCAGCCATCACTTGTGACTTCTGGCTACTAGAATGGTCACCTTGAGACCCAGATTTCTGCAACCAGTCCTGTTTGTCAGAGCGTCTTTGCTTCTGAGTCTTTGGAACCCGGTGTCTACTGGGAAAAAGGTCTGCCGAGAAGGGGAACAGTTTGCCAGGGTTCTCCTGAGCCATAGAATAAGGCTCCTCGTGAGAGACTGGAGCCATTAGGTCCGAAAAGAAAGGCCAGTCCCGGCCGAGTACAACGGGGGCAGGGAGCCAAGGAGTGACTCCTACTTTGAGGTAGGCCTCCTGACCTTTTACCTGAAGCCGGATTTTGGCCATCGGATACCGTTTTACATCGCCGTGTATACATTCTATACTCCATGGAGAGTCAAAAGAACACACGTTAGGCGGTAACAGTTCCTGGAAGACCAGAGTTTTCCCAGAGCCCGAATCTACAAGGGCCTGGACGTTTTTCCCCCCAACCTGGGCTGGAAGTAGCCAGGGCTTGTAATTTTCTCCAGGGAAGGCCGAGGCGACGGTCCTGGTGAAGGAACAATCCATCTGTGGACAGACCACATGCCGGTGGCCTTGTTCTCCGCAGGCGGAACATGGAGAAGGTTCCCCCGCAGGAGGGGGCCGTGGATAGCGCTCCGCTGGACCGGATACTAGAGACCTGGCATCTGGTGGGTCCTGTGGGCGACATCCTTGGAAGTTCCTCTCATTTGGCGACAAGCCGACATCAGGAAGGGGATGAGGATCTCGGCGGTGCCCGGCGTTTTGACTTCTTCCTTGTTGGAAGGACTGCTCCTTTCGTGGCATTTGGCGGTTGCGCATGGAGGGGCCATAGTTTCCCCGTTGTTCCAATCTCCCTCTTTGGGTCTCCGCAAGTGCTGGTGAAGTTGGATCCGTCGGGTCCAGGGCACTCGCCGATCCTCGGCCCCAAGGAAGTTCTCAACGAATCAGACCGCCAAAGCTAGGGTTTCAGCAGCATGGCGTTTTACCCACGAGCGTGCGGAAGGGGGGTATTATCTGTAGGAATTGTTCCAACACCCCTTGCTCAGGAATTGCCTCCTTAGTGCGCTCCTATGCCCTGGATAGAATGGATCTAGGGGAGGGCAGAGGTATTTTCAGACTGGGGTGAAAGCTTTGTCTGATTGGGGTTGGGGCAATGATAAAAGTTGTGTAAAAAGCAGTAGTGGTATTGCAAAGGATTTGAATTAAACCCTGAATGTATTTACTGTAATGTCGGCATAAGGCCCTTTGTACTGCGTTACATTAATAATTATACAATATCTGCACATCAAAAATAAATCCACTTTCCTTTAAAAAACAAACAAAAATAAAACTAAGTGAAACTGTGTGTTAATAAAAGTAATGCGACTCTGGGTGTGCGGGAAAAAAAAGTTGTGGTTTTCAGTACTACCGAGTACCATCGCCCTTCAGCCGCTAGCTCTGAGCGAGTATTGTTGATCAGTTGAGCAGTGTCCTCTCCTGCTGCTCTGCGCGGATTGTACAGCAGAAAAGCTTATTCAGATAAATATCTAATGAGCTTTTCTTAAAACAACAATCCTGCCTAACGTCTCCTGTGATGGGCGGGGCAATGTGGCAGCTATAATAAAGGTTAAGCCCAGTTATTGCCCCTCTCCATCTAGATGGATATGTAGGATTACCCTGTAAATAACGCTTATTGTGGCTTATCTGGCCAAAACCTATGTACGTATATGAATGTCTCAATATCTATATGAAAGCTTTATAATGTATAATGTGTTGGGTGTAGTTGCTATAAAGCCCTTTCTGCGTCCCCTGGACATGCAGGGCTGACACATCCCTTTGTCCAGCCTGCATGTCCAGGGGAACAGTTGGTGCTCGGTCTGCAGGGGAAGTGAGGTGGGGAGGGGGGACATTAGCAGATTGGGGATGGGCCGAGAATGGGCCAGGGGGGCACTGGCCCAAACAGCGGAGCCTTTGCCCAGATACTCAGGCACCTTTCAGTGGGAGATGTCCGGCCAGCGGAATGGTTGCAAGGTTCCAGTCCTGTAGGCACTGTAGCGATTGGCCGGTTTGAAGTTCCCACTCTAGCCTAAACCCGCCCCTGTCCCACCTCCTACTCTGATTGGCCATCACAGGCGAGCCCTCGCTCTGTGATTGGCCCACACATAGCATCCGTGCTGTGATTGGTCGCCACTCCGTTTCCCAATGCGTTTCAATGGAAGCAGGGAAACTATGTAAAGAGGCCCTATCTAAGCTCCAGGGTTCCTTCTTCTGCTGGCGTGGAGGCTGCCAAAGCTGTGTGCTCCAAGGGCTTTGTCAGAGACACCCAGAACAAGGCTTGAGGCCGATGTGAGGCTTATTCCTTGGGTCGTGGCCACTTGCCGGAGACACGGAGAGCGAGGCTCAGAGCCGATGTGAGCGAGAAATTCAAACCTGCTTTGTGCCCTAGGACTTGTACTTTGGAGAATTGGAGAGAGCAGGACTTTTGAGCGGGAATTTCAAGTGTACTTGCTCGAGAATAGCAGCACCAAAGTCTGGCGATCCCTTCTCCCACAGTATGTGGAAGCCACCCCCGGGTAAGCCTTTGAAATGGCACCTGGCAACTAGCCAGCTAGGATTTCCCCCGTAATCCCGTTTGGTGAGTGTAAGCTCTGTTGGTGAATTTGTGCTGTGAACTGGCGCCGGCCGGAATAAATGTAACTGACCCCTATGTGCTGTCTGGGCCTTGATCCTGGTGAATAGTTTGTGTATTCCGTGGCATCGCCCCCTACAGGATGGAACGTGGAGGGTTCTCTGGATCTGAACCGTGTTATTATCAGCTTCTGCCTGAGCCTCTGTGCGGGCTCACCTTGTTCATGCAGGGTCAGGAATACTAGTACATGTCATAGCAGTAGGAGTGTGAAAAGAATGTGATTACAGCACGGTTTGGAATCAGGGGAGGACAGGAGGAGGTTGTCACTAATAGAATCACAGGACCCGCTTTCAACAACATTTCATTTGCACTGGCAGATGTTCAGGGAGGCTCTGATTTCGGTTTCAGGTCATTGTGACAGCCCTAATCCTGCTTACCCAGGCTCAATTTTAGAGAAACATTGTTAGAATATTTCTTGCTAGGTCTCATCCAGGGTCAGTCCCTACTAGGACCAGAAAGGGTAATAATGGCCATGACATATTTAAGAGGTGATTGATGCCTTTTGTACCAAAATCTGACGCCTATAAGTAGTTTCAAATACATTGTTTTTAAAGTTAGTTTTGTGAGCCCGGTGAGTGGAGACTTGGGAGGGCTTTGATTTCCTCTGGCCGACTCAACCTTCTGTAACTAATTTAATGGCCTTATTGACTTCATTTATTAAATATAGCCATGCTAGAAGCCGAGATTTGTCCACTGTAATCCTTTTGGCAGTAAATTATGCTGTATTTGGTTTCAATCACACATCATTGTATTGTATGTCTTTATTTATATAGCGCCATTAATGTACATAGCGCTTCGCAGTAGTAATACATGTGGTAATCAAATAAATAACAGATAATATAAATAACAGGTCATGGGAATAAGTGCTTCAGACATAGATGTAACATTAAGGAAGAGGAGTCCCTGCTCCGAGGAGCTTACAATCTAATTGGTAGGTAGGGAGAACGTACAGAGACAGGAGGAGGGAGTTCTGGTAAGTGCGTCTGCAGGGGGCCAAGCTTTATGTATCATGTGTCCAGTATTATCCACAGTGCTATTCATATGCCTCTCTAAGCAACTGTGTCTTAAGGTGGGTCTTAAAGGTGGATAGAGAGGGTGGTAGTCGGGTACTGAGGGGAAGGGCATTCCAGAGGTGTGGGGCAGTCAGTGAGAAAGGTTTAAGGCGGGAGAGGGCTTTAGATACAAAGGGGGTGTGTAAAAAAAGTGACAGAAACCCTCCACCTACACAGAGCCGGATGACCCAATAGGCAGACTTAGCACGTGCTTAGGGCACCACGAAAAATGAGAATATTTTTTTAAAGAATTTGATATTTTAAAAAAAAGCATTGAAGTCGTCACCATGGGAAAAATGAAAGGTTGTTGGATTTTGTTACAATTCACTACATACTCTTTCCCCATATTTCTGTTCTCTTTCATAACTTATCCCCACCTAAACCAGGGGGCGAACTACTAACGTAGATCGAAAATAATGCGAGGGAATCAGATCCTGTCATGCGTTGCAATACATTCCTGTTTAACTATTGATATATTTTTCTAAATGATATATACTTGATTCCTTTCCCCCCTCTTATCTACTATATATTTCTGAAAGTGTCCTATGTGTCCGGGTCTGTATGTGTCTCCCTGTGCCCCTCCCCGTGTCCCTAGCGGCAATCTCATTGGACCTTGGGCCAGGCCAATGAACACACACACACATCACTATATACACACACACACACACACACACACACACACACACACACACACACACACACACACACACACACACACACACACACACACACACACACACACACACATCACTATACACATCACTATACACATCACTATACACACACACACACACACACATCACTATACACATCACTATACACACACACACATCACTATACACACACACACACACACACATCACTATACACACACACACACACACACACACACACACACACACACACACACACACACACACACACACACACACACACACACACATCACTATACACACACACACACACACACACACACACACACACACACACACACACACACACACACACACACACACACACACACACACACCACTATACACACACACACACACACACACACACATCACTATACACACACACACACACACACACACACACACACACACACACACACACACAAACACACACACACACACACAACCCCCCCACACACACGGTGTTACATACATTAGCGGGGCTCACAGTGTTAGCAGCACATCTCCCGCCTCTTCCTCTGCCTCTCCCTGTTTCCCGCGCTTTCACCCCCCCCCCTCCACGTGGGAGCTGCCGGACGGGTGAGGGAGCTGCCGGACGGGTGAGGGAGCTGCTGGACGGGTGAGTGAGCGGCCTTCACCTCCCCTCACCCCCCTTCACCTTCCCTCACTCACTTCCCCTCCACCCCCCCCGGCGCCGCTACAGTCAGCGGGGGAGCGGAGTGAGCGAGCGCGCGCCAGGGACACAGCGGGGGAGCGCCCACAACACGCTGCCTCCCGCCTCAGATCCACGTTGGAGCTGCCGGACGGGTGAGTGAGCGGCCTTCACCTCCCCTCACCCACCCCTCACTCCACTTCCCCTCCCTCCACCCCCCCTCCACTTCACCTCCCCTCCAACCCCCCTTAACCTCCCCCCACCCCCCCTTAAACCCCCTCCACCCCCCCCCCTAACCTCCCCCCACCCCCCCCTTAACTCCCCCCACCCCCCCCCCTAACCTCCCCACCACCCCCCCCTTAACCTCCACCCCCCTAACCCCCCCACCCCCCCTAACCTCCCCTCCACCCCCCCTAACCCCCCTCCACCCCCCCCTTACCTCCCCTCCACCCCCCCTTCACCTCCCCTCCACCCCCCCTTCACCTCCCCTCCACCCCCCCCTTCACCTCCCCTCCACCCCCCCTTCACCCCCCTCCACCCCCCCCCCACCCACCACCCCCCCTCACCTCCCCCCACCCCCCCTTCACCTCCCCTCCACCCCCCCCCTTCACCTCCCCTCCACCCCCCCTTCACCTCCCCCCACCCCCCCCCCTCACCTCCCCTCCATCCCCCCCCTTCACCTCCCCTCCACCCCCCCCCTTCACCTCCCCTCCACCCCCCCCCCTCACCTCCCCTCCACCCCCCCACCACCCCCCCCTTCACCTCCCCTCCACCCCCCCCTTCACCCCCTCACCTCCCCCCACCTCCCCACCTCCCCTCCACCCCCCCCCCTCACCCCCCCCCTTCACCTCCCCTCCACCCCCTACCTCCCCTCCACCCCCCCCCCTTCACCTCCCCTCCACCCCCCCCCTTCACCTCCCCTCCATCCCCCCCCCTTCACCTCCCCTCCACCCCCCCTTCACCTCCCTCCACCCCCCCCCTTCACCTCCCCTCCACCCCCCCCCCCCTTCACCTCCCCTCCACCCCCCCCCCTTCACCTCCCCTCCACCCCCCCCCCCCTTCACCTCCCTCCACCCCCCCCCCCTTCACCTCCCTCCACCCCCCCCCCCCCTTCACCTCCCCTCCACCCCCCCCCCCCCCCTTCACCTCCCCTCCACCCCCCCTTCACCTCCCCTCCACCCCCCCCTTCACCTCCCTCCACCCCCCCCTTCACCTCCCTCCACCCCCCCCCCTTCACCTCCCCTCCACCCCCCCCCCCCTTCACCCCCCCCCCTTCACCCCCCTTAACCTCCCCTCCACACCCCCCCCCTTCACCTCCCCTCCACCCCCCCCCCCTTCACCTCCCCTCCACCCCCCCCCCTTCACCTCCCCTCCACCCCCCCCTTCACCTCCACCCCCCCCCCCCCTTCACCTCCCCTCCACCCCCCCCTTCACCTCCCCTCCACCCCCCTTCACCTCCCCTCCCACCCCCCCCTTCACCTCCCCTCCACTCCCCCCCCTTCACCTCCCTTCCACTCCTCCCCTTCACCTCCCCTCCACCCCCCCCCCTTCACCTCCCCTCCACCCCCCCCCCTTCACCTCCCCTCCACTCCCCCCCCTTCACCTCCCTTCCACTCCTCCCCTTCACCTCCCCTCCACCCCCCCCCTTCACCTCCCCTCCACTCCCCCCCCCCTTCACCTCCCTCCACTCCTCCCCTTCACCTCCCCTCCACCTTCCCCTTCACCTCCCCTCCACTCCTCCCCTTCACCTCCCCTCCACCCTTCCCCTTCACCTCCCCTTCACCTCCCCTCCACCCCTCCCCTTCACCTCCCCTCCTCCCCTTCACCTACCCTCCACCCCTCCCCTCCACCCCCCCCTTCACCTCCCCTCCACACCTCCCCTTCACCCCCCCCCTGCACCTCCACCCCACCCCCCCCTGCACCTCCACCCCACCCCCCCCCTTCACC